>NW_008580925.1:0-21576 GCF_000691845.1 Merops nubicus | reverse complement strand
AGAACTTGACCCTTGTGATTCCTCAGCGTTATACTGAATATGACATACATGGTATGGAATATTTTGTTGATCAGTTTAATGTCACCTGCCCTGTCTGCTCCTCCCCGCAAGTGTGGCCCTTTACTTTGTGCACTCCTCAGTGTGGTGCACAAGGCTTAAAAGTGACCTCGGTCTGCATACCAGTCCTTGGTAGGATTATGCAATTAATATTATGATACGTTAAATAAATCGTTCTCACCCAGACTTAAATTTCTGGTATATAACCTAAATCTCCCTAATTTCAGTTTAAGACCATTACCCTTCATCCTATCACTGTACTTGATAAAGAGTCCCTCCCCATCTTTCTTGTAGGTCCTCTTTAAGCATTGTTGTAGGTTATTTTGTCTTACAGAGACAAGAAGTGATAAAAGACAATGGGACACTGTTAACTTTTTTAGTTTTTTTTTGTTGTTGTTGTTGTTATTTCAGGAAACGTTCAGTATTTCTGTCACTGAAAAAATATAGCAACATAACTATTGAATAGGTTCAAACACAATTTTAAATGGGAAATTATGTTTTTACTCAGAATCATACACAGAAGGAACTACATGTTGACAAAAAAAACCCCCAAAAAAACAAAAACAAACAAACAAACAAACAATTCACTCTAGAAAAAAATTCTACACCAATAAACCTCACAGCTTTTAACATGCTGCAATTAGCTTTTTCACATTACTGGTATGTTTTGGTAAGTTCAAGTCTAGAACATACTGAAATAAGCTACAAGAAAAGAAATCCTTGTCTCTTAAACTGATTTATCTAAATTGTTATCTCACATCTTTTTTATATAGCATTTACATGTAAAATGTCTATTCAGTTTGCAAGAGTTGTCAAGTAATTGAGAAAATTTTCTGTTTTCTCCTGGACTATAAAGCAAATAAAAAGAAACAAACAAATAAGAAAAAAAAGTTGCTTTGCAATATATATTGTGTGGTAGTAATGTAAAACCTGATGACTTTTAGTGTTTAGTTCTGTCTGTTCTTCATATCAAATCTAACTGGTGTAAATGGCATATTTTGTGTTGGCAAATATAAAACACATTGATGTAATACTTCATGTATCTATTTTCAATTTTTAAAAAACATTTTCTGCAAATGCTAGTAAAAACAGCAGTCTACTTCCTTTCTTGGTGCTGCTTACACAAAAAAAAAAAATAAAAAAAAAAAAAAAAAATTGGAAATAGCCAAATCATTTAGAAGTCTTTACTCAAGATATGTCACTTTGTCAGTGTTTTGAAATGTCAGCTGTTATGCAAACAAGTCTGGAGAAGTATTCCAGCAGTTTATTAGGTGACCAGCGAACAAAAGGCACTGGATATTGAAAAAGTAAACATTGCTGCATTCCTACAGACATGATAGAGTTACACAATTCAGTGTATTATACATGACTGAAGTTACTGTACCTGCCACACCAATGTCCAAAAGGTTTTTTTAGTATTTATTTCAGTTGTGCACATTTTAACACAAACACCATTAACAGAGACTTCCTTGGCCTTGGACATTTACAACAGGAAGTAAACCTCAAAGACAAATGCATGTTTATTATCAGAAATAGCCAAACTCATTGCTGCAGTTTGGGGTCAGGGCCACCCCCAGAACTGTAACAGACACTCTCTGTTAAGCCCCTCCCCCATCGAAAGGGAAAACTTATCGATTAGAAAAGGAAAACAGCTTTAATATTGTCACTAATAATAATAGTAATAATGATAATAAAATAGAATACGTACAAATATATACAAAATCAGTATCAAACCCAACTGCTATCCACCCCCCCACCCCCCGTGGCAATACGTGCCTATTACCCCCAATGCTGGGGAGCAGCCCCCAGGGGGAAGTCCCAGGCTGGACTCAGCCACAGATGACTGGGTACAGGAGCTGGATTCTGGAACTCAGTTCAGGAACACAGGGCTTGGGATCAAAGGCAGGATGGGGAGAATCCTCCTCAGATGCTGGTCAGTGAAGGAGCAGCTGAGGTGAGCAAGAAGGCGGAAGGGAGGTGGAAGGGCAATAGAAGGGCTTGCCCTTCCTGATCCTTCAGCTTTTATACCAAATATGGTGGACATGGGATGGAATACCACACTGGTGAATTTTAGGGTCACTTATCCTGCCCGCTCCTCCTTGCAGGTGCAGCTTTACTCTCTGCCCCCCCTCCATGTGGTACAGAAGCTTTAGCAGTGACCTTGGTCTGCACAACAATTCCTGGCAGTATCTCTAAACATGAAGTGTTATCACTGCTAGAAGCAGACAGTCTGTGAAAACATGCTGCTAACTTCAGACAAGGCAGTTAATTAGAAGAGCTTTAGCTGAAAAGTAAAATCATTGAAGAGAACCAGCTCTGTTATACCCCAAACCAGGACAGAAGGACACTTAAAGGATCCAAAGCACATAAAGCAAGATTCACACTGGGAAACTCAACAAATTCAGTCTAATCAGTTTATTGAAGAGACCTTTGACAGAGTACTTGATCATTTGATACTAGTGTTTGCCTGTCATTGGGAGGCTTTTTTCTATTGAATACAGAGATATAACAAGATGAGGAGGAAACTATTCAAATTCCACCTTGAACATAATTGTGTTCCTTAATGGTAAGGGTAATTAAACACTAAAAGATGATATCATTAAAAAAAACCCAAAACAGTAGACTCAGAGTCCTAAAAATTACATTAGAAATCTTTTGCCAATCTCATGCTTTAATTCAGCCTCTGAAGAAATAATAATATGATGATGTGTGGTGTTTTTTTACGATAATCTATTTTGCATAATCATATTATGAATGAAAAAAAGTGAAAAAAATATTATAATACTAAATAATCTTGAATGTATTTTTTTATTAATGTTTTTTAAACAACGACCTCCAGTAATGAACTAGGTTTCTCAAGTGCAAGATGCATACATATAAACAGCAAAAATGAAAGAAAATTTGTCACAAAAATATAAGAAAAAAAGATTAATATATATACAAAGTGTGAGGTATGCCAAAACAGAAGGCAATATCAGTCACCACTCTGTGCAATGGAATCTCATACTAATAAATAGTTTAAAGTTAAGATTTGAGGAAGGAAAATTAAATACCATTTAGATTCTTAAAGTGAGATTTCAAGCAAGATTTTATATCTTGCAGTAAGTGGAAGAGGAATTTTTGAAAGGAGAGCTGAAAATAAAAAAGTAAGTACTTTTAGCTGCCTACATATACATTCCCAAAATTAGATGCTTAAGAAAGACACTGCACACAACTTTGTAAAAGTATCTTTAGTTCAATATCAATAGTTATTTCTCACCAAAGAATTCTACTTGAATAATTGTTGGTAAGGACAATGTAAGACAAAATCAGAAGTTGTCCACTGGCCTTTAATTTTTTTGACCAAGCTATCCCTACATGCAGAATTCTGCATAATATTTAATTAGTAGCAACACAGTCAGCCCCTCTAATAATGACTCATTTCAAAATAGCAAAAAGAACTGCAAAAGAGTATACAGATAATAGAATAATTTTTGAGGTCATCACTGGAAATAGTTGTTTCTCCTAGTGATCAAAATAATTGTTTACTGAGAACATTAAAAATTTTTGAAAGTTAAACACAAACTATTTTTTTAAATGGGACAATCATGCCTCAAGGGCTGTATAGCTTAGTATGAAACCAGGAATACACTATACCAAGTAATGCTAAGAATCTTGTGTACTGTTTTATTCCTTATATCTTGTTCACAAAATAAAATTAAAAACTATATATTAAAAAAAAAAAAAAAAGTCACTCCCTGTGTTTACTCTTTAACCAGTCATTAGTATGCAAATCCACTATAACTGATGTCTAATTACATTGAGGTCTGAATTTTTTTCAGTGTATTCCAGGGTGTCAATGAAAATTTGCCATGAGTTTTATTTAAAATAGCCAGGTCTTAGCTCTTTGAAAGCTTTTGGCACTGATAATAAGACCATAAGATTTAAGTAACTCTGCCAGAGACCCTGCAGATGTTACTTAAGCAATGCTTTCTGGTTCTTTTCATGTTAGCTTCAGTTGTGCCAGGTCCTAAGTCATTCTGGCAGAAGCAATTGACAATGCCCTTCATTTTCTATAATGATAATGAAGATTCTATGCATAATTCTGTAAGCAATATGATAATGGAAAGAGCAATAGCCAAATCTGTCTTCTTAAATGAAGAGAAGGAATTTCTACTTCTGTCAATGAGTCTTGCATAAATTTGGTCAGGTAGATCCACTGATACTAGTCACTGCTGTATTTGTTATAGGTTTATCAGCAAAGACTTGAGTGCATTGTCTCCTTAAAAAAATGGTACATTTTAAAAAGCTGAAAATAAGGAGAGCGTATTAGATCTAGCTTTAATTAAGGACTTTGAAAATTATTTTTTTGAATCTTTGCAGGTAAAATACAATCACACAAATTAACAGGTGAACTTTGACCATGGTGTGTTCATATAAATTTGTGTTTCTTTATGTCCAATAATTAGCAAAACCATAATTTATTCATTAAGGTTTTCAAAGAAGTTTTCAGATAGTGTATTTCTATATTGTATGGCACCACAGAAGCCAATGCAGAGTGGGCTGGACATTAAGTATTGCTGCACAAGACATAACTGGTTGTATTTTATTATTTAGGTAAACCGTAACCCTAACTTTGACACTATTTGAAATTATGATGACACACTACAAGACCCTATTATTCTGTTCAAGTTCTCTGTTTTCCAGGAGGATAAATGTAGCACACAAAATAAGTCCATCAAAGAAAACAGAAGCTATGACTGGGCCAACTATGGAACGAAGCAGTATAGCTGTAGCATCAAACTGAGGCAAGATCGTAATCTCAGGCATGACAGCACACTACACTACTTGAAGAGCAACAATCTGTCTCTGTCATGAACTGCTTGCTTCCTTCATAGCAGCTGAAACACTTCCCTGAGAAGCAGAGGTCAGAGTTAAACCTATAGTCTATGTAATTGTGTTTTAATCCCCAGTGGGATGGGGGAGACAATCAGAAGGGAAAAAGTGAGAAAACTCATGGGTTGTGATAAAGCTAGTTTAATAGGTAAAGCAAAAGCTGTATGCACAAGCAAAACAAAGCAAAGACTTCATTCACCACTTCCCACTGGCAGGCAGGTGTTCAGCCATCTCCAGGAAAGGAGGGCTCCATCACATGTAATGCTTGCTTGGGAAGACAAATATTATCACTGGAAACATGTGTCCCACCCCCTTCAGCTTTATATACTGAGCATGATGTCATATGGTATGGAATATCCTTTTGTCTAGTCTGGATCAGCTGTTTCCCAGTTATGCTCCCCAGCAGGTTCTTGTGCACCTCCTCACTGGTCAACTGTGGGAAACTGAAAAGTCCTTGAGCTATTTAGCAATAACTGATAATTTCAGGGTGTTACCAAATTGTTCTCATATTAAATCCAAAGCACAGCACCCTATCAGCTACTAGGAAGAAAACTGACTCTATCTCAACTGAAACAATGACAGCAATGAAAAGCTGTGATTTGAAATAAGTGGTGTAAGGTTTCAGGTAAAAGAGTCACAAGAACTTTTGATCCTTCACATGTGATTGGGAGTATGGGCCATTAGATTATTGGACAAATGAGAACTCTCACAGTAACTGATTCTTTCCCTTTGGTCACCAAAAAACTATTTGTCTGAAAGTACTAGATAGAGGCCACAATTTACAAGTAATCATAAACTACTAACAGAACATTATTAAATCAAAAAAAAAATCATCCATCTCTGTTGCTTTCTCATCAGCATTATAGGAAGGAATTTAATAGCATTTTGGGGACTTCATATCCTAATAGGAAGGGTATTATCTTTAACAGACAGCACTCAAGCCAGATTCCTCCCTCCAGTGCCAAAACATATACAAGTGATATGAAGTGGCCAACCACCAGAGCAATCCAAAGGCTGATATATTCACTCACAGTGCAAGACAAACTGAAGACTGAAGCAAATCAACCAAGGATCCAGGCACTAGCCCAATTCTAACTGTGTGGCCATGACCATAAATGAGTGCCACTGTTATGGATATATTTCTCCCTCTGCTCCCAGATGTATTGATGTCCCACCATCACAGGGGACTCTGCCCACAATGGACAGATGGGGGAAGCCCTTCCAGTAACTGGCAAGCCTACATAGTGTACTCAACACATAAGTAATCTCTCACCATCATAGCTAGAGCTAGTTTTTATGCTGTTAATTTGGAGGCAGGACACCTGATGTTAATGCTGAAGGTGGGGGTACCTGGTGGTGATCTTCTAATTGGCTCCCACTCAAGGCTGGCCAGACCCTGGGTGAAGACCAGTCAGGAAGTTCTTTCCTGTGTGGTTGTAGGCATCATCTATATGTCAACCCTCATGCAGGGCTAGGGGTTTAAACCCCAGCACTTCAAATAGTAAAACTGGTGACATGAAAATACATTTCACTGAGATACACTCTGGTCATCAGAGGAGAGCCATGTTCCCAGTACCCAAGAGCACTCTAAGTTTATGTACACATTACAAGTAATAAATATCAAAAGGATTTTATGTTTTTATACGCAGAACAGTTAGTATTGAGAACCCAGGAAATTTTACTTTGGACTAATTCTACTTTGGTCACTTGAATGTGATAAGCACCAGCAATCAGAGCACTTTCAGTGTGCTCCTGAAGAGCATCTTCATGTTTAGTTTAATGCAAAAAAAAACCAGTAAGAGTGATTAGAAACCATAATGTGAATCAAATCAGAGACAATCAGAAAAGTCACTTCAAAAGCACACTTCTCAACAAAACTAAAACATTCATATAAAAGCACCTTGAGTTCTCCAGGAGACATAGTATCCCTTCAGAGGCAAATATTTAAAGACTCTTCAACTTTCCCTAAGTAACATCACAGACTCCTTAGTAAGTTCTCAGCTGTGTCAGTGATGTTCCACAAGTTTGACTGTGAGCAGACACAAACCCACTGTGCTTGAAGCCAAAGAAAGACAGACTGACTTTGAACAGAAACAGAATATATATAATATTTCTTCCTCATGAAGTGGATTTGTATCTTGTCCAGGTTGGAGCATTAGTAAAGGGAGCTGTCATCAAAAGAGAACTAAGCATAGATTTGTTTCAGTTTTGTTTTCAGTATTGGTTTGAGATTAAAAACTATGTGAAATTTAACAAATGTAAGATTTTTTGGTGTGTACATAAGTCACAGTAAAAAAAAAAAAAGTACAAATTTCGGCAACCTTTCATTAGGAACACTAGCCACTGGAGAATTAGACAAAAAGGAACTATCCAATCCCACCACTCTTTTTTCATCATAAATGTTTCCATTTAATGTGCTTGTAAACTTTGACTAGAAGCTGCAGATTCCGAGATCATTAACACCATTTTCTAATGCAATTTTTGGTGGACATCTGAAGAAAATCACCCATCCCTAATGAAAGGGGCAAATGAATGAAAATGGCAAATAACAACAGACTTGGTCAGTATATATATAACAACTCTTACTTCCTTCTCATACGTATTTTTGTATGCATTGTACCAAGATAATTAATATTTTCCTTGAAAATTACAGTCTAGGCCCTAAGTTCATCAGCCTCTCATCCTGGGGTTTAATGCACTGGACTTACAGCCAAGGCAGTACAGCTGGTGACTTTGGAGAGAAGCTGCCAAACAGGTTTGCTGGAAGGTCTCCGGGAGCACTGTCCTGTCATTCCTTTGTGAGGTTCTGTTAGGCTGCGGCTCTCATCCTGGGCCCTTGCCTGACCTAGAAGACCCTTGCAGAGGTAACTATGCCTGGCACATTTACTCAGGCCCAGACACATCCTACATGCTGACATCCTAGCCTGGTTATCCTGAAGCTGTGTCTCATCCTGCGGCCCCTCACCAGGCTTGACCCTGAGCCCCACCCACAGGCTAATGTCCTGGCCCAGCTTCAGCCCATCCCCAAGGAGCTGCCCAATGCCCAGGGCTGGGGCTCTCCTGGCTGCCCCCAGGCCTACCCTGCTCCCTAGTTGAAATGATGGGACAGGACTTGGCTGTCCTGCCCTGTCTACCCTAAGGAAGCACCACCAGTCCCTACATCCAGCTCCCAGGGAGCCACTGGCCCCCAGTCTGCCCCAGCATGGAGAATGACATGCCACTGCTCCTCTACAATTCCTGCACTTACCTGAAACCCCTTTTTCTCACACCTGCAAAAAGAGTAAATATACATACCTGTTCTGTAATTTTGGTTAAAAGCAAGGTCAGGTTCTCTACTGCAATTATGGAGGATTTGGGAATATCTAAAGGACAAATGTAAACTCGACCACAGGTTTCTCCAGTCATAAAGCCTTTAAGCTTCTTGAAGCTATTACTACTTGTATTACCTGTCAGAAAGATTACTACATAATCTACTGCAGAAACCTCTGGGATGGGAGAACTTTCTTTTAATTGACATCGCCATGAAGACATTACCAAGCAGTAGATGAATTATGCATATCCCTAGTTTTTACCAAAGGAAAGATTTGAAAAGATTCAAAAAGTCATATTAAAGTACAGTTTTAAAAGCTATTACTATTCGTAAAACTTTTTGTTTGTGAATTCACTTTCTTCTCTTTCCCACTTACATTCTCAAAGTTTATCCCAACTGAAAATTCACAAATTTTCACTGAACGAGAAATTATATCAGCAATCCCTACTGGCTGGCTGCCTAATCACTTGAGTTTCTGTGACTTATTACTGTCATGATGCCACTTTGGGCTCTGTTGGCACGATTGTGCCGTGATACTGCTGTCAAAACCCTTACATGTTCAGGCAACAGAAGAAACAGTCTTAACAGGCTGGAACACCACTTCTAATTATTTAATGGAAAACAAAATTTTTTTTTAAAAAACTATCTTTCAACCAAAACAGATGTTGCTATTATGGAACAGTAATTGGGTGGATCCAGGAAAGATATCATAAGGAAAGACAGGCCTTTACTAGCAAACAATATGCCTGTACTATCTGAAAAGCTTTACCTGAATAGATGCAGTTTTAAAAGTCTGAAGAAAGAAGTTCTTTATTAAACACAAAGAGGAAAGCTCACATTAAATGATGAATAAATATTCAACATAAGCAAAATTTGCATACACTTGCTATTTTTTATTGAGCGATTACCTGTTGACTTCTAAACATTGCATATCTGTAAACTTGATTCTTCTTTAACTGATATTTCATAATCAGGAGGTAACTCTTTTGCTTCAGGTAGCATAGCTCCAAAGTGCAGCATAATGGTTAAAGCAGGGTAAGTCTGTTGAGTATTTGATAGTATACACAGGATCTTTGTGATCAGAACCTTCAATCTTAGGCAACTAAATCCACTTGCAAGCTATTTTCCTTCCCATTTGCAAGCTGCTTCTGTTCATCTTCATGCATGAAACAAAATTTTGTGTCTTGCCTGGTGATGAGAAATGGTAAAAAAATCTAACCTGTAAAGGGCATCTTTACCATACTAAGGAGCCTATTTTGAAAAATAAGTCTCTTATCTCTTCTTCATGGGCTCTAGTCTGGTAACAGGGTGATGATCCAAGTTTTTTTGTGTTAAAAAGAAACAGAGCACACGTTGAAAGCTTAAGCCTCTCTCACACACACACATACGGTTTATTTTGCTTTTGGATTTTTGCATTATCATGGCTGTTCTTCAGTCCACAATATGGATATTGTGTGCCTGAATGTCTACAGGACATTGCAAACAGCACAGCGGTATACTCAGCAGGACAAATTCATTTCATATATCATTCACAGCTTGCTGCTGTGCTTCCAAAACTGCCCATAACTTTCTCATAATGTTAGAAGGACAGGAAATTGTAGTTGGTTTTCAGTCCTAGGGAGTTTTTAAGTTTTCTTATTTATTTTTTGTTTCTCTTTTCGGAGGATGGATTTTTAAAGTCTGATTTTCTAATAAGAAAAAACAAAAACAAAAACAAAAACAAAAACAAAAACAAAAAAATGTGGACCTAGGAATATTTAAGAATTTAAATCTTACTAGTTTTCAGGGAGGTTATTGCTGTGCTTTTGTACAAGAAATTTGTCTACAATTGGGCTACATTTGTCGGTTAACTGTGGGTAAAGTTTACAACAAAAACAAAAACAAAAACAAAAACAAAAATTTTCTAATAAGAAAAAACAAAAACAAAAACAAAAACAAAAACAAAAACAAACACAAACACAAAAACAAAAACAAAAACAAAAACAAAAACAAAAACAAAAACAAAAAAATGTGGACCTAGGAATATTTAAGAATTTAAATCTTACTAGTTTTCAGGGAGGTTATTGCTGTGCTTTTGTACAAGAAATTTGTCTACAATTGGGCTACATTTGTCGGTTAACTGTGGGTACAGTTTACAATTAGCAACTAGATTTCAGAGCATGAGACAAACTACACCCAAGTGTCTGTATTATCTATCTATCATTCTTAGTATTTACATGTAACCCATTACTGGGAAAAAAAAAAAAAAAAATAAAAAATCACCTTACAATCCTTCTAATGATGGGAAAGCAGGAATACAGAACAGAAGGCTGAGGGCAAGATTTTAGATCTACGAGTATTTAGATTTCTACTGACATCCTGGAAAAATAAATTAGATGGATAGGTATCAAGCTTCCAGAAAAAAAAAAATAAAATAGACTACTACCACAGAAAAAAATATGTTAAAGTTGCTATTTTGAGTCAAACATCATGTAGTTTTTAGATTAATTATTACCAAATGTAAATGCTTCTCAATCTTCAAGGACAACCTCCTCAGGGCACAAGAATGGTCTGTTTTTGTCAGGCAAGTGTGGGAAAAGGTCAGCATAGATGAACACTAAGCTCCTGATGGAGCTCAGACACAAAAAAGTATACAGAAGGCAGAAATGAGGACAGGTTAGATGGGAGGAATTGCAAAGACATTGCCCACTCATGTAGGAACGGATGGAGGAAAGCCAAGGCTCAGTTTGAGCTGAAACTAGCAAGGGAGGTGAAAGGCAGTAAGAAAGCTTTCTGTAAGTACGTTGCCAGTAGAAGACAGGCTAGGCATGTTGCTCAGTGTGACAAGACATCTAATGATAAGGGTAAGAAAAAACTGTGGGCACTCTATGCCTTTTTTGCCCCTCCAATAACAATCAGCTAATAAAGTACAGTAAAATAGGAGTCATGTAAATTAACTGAAAGCCAGTCATGCTCAAAGTGTTTACATGAGAGACACTTAATTTGTGACTGATCATCTAGTTGTTTAAGGCTTTGGAATTCTATTTGTGGCTCAAAGTTGAACTAATTCTCCCAGAAAAATTCAAGCACTTTCAAAGTTGTATTTTATTAACTAATATGAATCAAATCCCTGTTTTAGAAGTTAGCAAAACACATGATCAAGGAAACTGGACCTAGGAACTGCATCTTGTAGCTCTTAGTCCTAGGTGACTTTGCAAAACCATTTGAGTCCCTAAAAACTTTTAAAGCATAGCATATGGTTAAAGGAGAGCTGTGATAAACAAGGGAATTATTTGCTTTCCTAACTCTTTAATATCTTTCAGAATTTAGTCCAACATTTCATTCTGAAATGTGCTGAGCATTTCTAGAACAAAATTGTACAATCTCTACCATATATTTGAGCTCAATATCAAAATATTTCTTGCTATGTTATAATTACAAAGTCATTCTTTCTGATTTTATCCAAAGGGTTTTGGCAAACTAAGTAGAAGTGATGTTGGTGAGGGGGACATAAGGTTCAGGGCTTCAAGTTTTGTCCTGATAAATGGAAAAATTCACTATTTTTAGTTAGTTATATTTCAATATATTTTGACTCAGTAGCTACATGTTTTTACAGCATCATCATGAACAGTAATAACAGCACCATCACGTGCCTGCTGTTGTTTGCATGAGAATGGATGAAGAAAATAGCTGTCTTACTTAGGAACAATTATTGTTAACTCGGGCTATGCCACATTGCCTTCGTGTTGAAATGTTAGCTCTCTGACATAAAGCAGCCTGCAGCAGAATTCAGCACTGATGTTACTTATTAGATAAGTAATAACATAGAGGACATGGGGTTCTGAAGAGTAATCCCTGCTGTGTGCCTAAGGGCACTGTAGAATTATGAAATTCGACATGGCGTATGTGACAGGGGTGGGTGACTCCTCTTAATTATGTGTGCTTTTGGATCAAGGCATGACATAGAACCCTTAGTGATAGAAACTGGAGCATGAAACCTACAGTCTCATGATAGACAAAGTATTCTGTTAACTCAGCAGGACACTGGATAATCTACTGCAGGTTTGCATTGGACATAATGAAACCAAAAGACTGATCTACATGTAAGTATAATTTAAATTACTTTTAACATCACTATAAAATATTCTTCTTTCAGAAAGCACCAAATGTAATTTGGAGGATGTAGTCAAAGCAGATCCATTTGACATCTGTGTATTTTAAAGACATTACAAATAAAATGCTAATTAATTAGATTTGTTAATACTGGTTTTCCTTAAATCCAAATATGAGCATACCAAAATAGTATAATTAATAACAGTATTTAGTAATATTTTCATGGGATAACCAAACACAATGTATAAGCATTTCCCATAAGCATGAGAACAATGTGACCATTGAAGGGACACAGGAAACAACTAAGGGATAAAAAGTTCCCAGACAGAGGGCAAGATAAGAACAAGACATCACAAACAGGCAGGACATCCTGCTTAATGCACACCAAAAAGCAATACTGGAATCAGAAGAGACCCATTTTCTCAGCAGAGGAGCAGGAGAGGCATTAGATACCAGACTTAAATGAAGAAAACGGGAAGAGACAATAAAATCCCGTCTTGGATTTGATTTCTTCTGTCAAGGAGCCCTCAAGCCTCGTCACATGGACCTTTATCGCTAAGCTCAGTCAGGACTGTAGGTACCACTGCTATTTTGATTCACCTTCATGACATTGTATATTCACACCTACTTTATAATACGGTTGCTAAAGACTATCATTTTTGCATAAGTAGCAATCACAATTAATAGTGTTTACGAATTAACCATTAAGTGTGCAGTTATCGAGTGAATTTGAGAAGTTTGTTTTTCCAGTTTAAAATCAACCCAATCTGTCAGTTTTCCAGATATTTCTATCACAGCAGTAACTATTTCACTTGTATACACACACTTATACAGATACATTTTTCTGTGTTTATATATAGATATGTAGTCATACACACAACCAGTTTAAAATACAAGAAAAGATTAGTGTCTGTATATTGTTGTGTATCCCAGAGGCTTTATTTTACTCACAATATATATATACACTTTATGACATCAAGAATACTCTTAGGCCCATCTCTTCAACAAAAACCCCAGGAAGTGCTCTTAACTCTTTGATTCAGTCTGCTTTTAACAATCAGTAGGATCCTTGAAAGCAGTATAAGCTGTGTCACCACATAGTCATATCCACCACAATAAAGGTAGAGAACTTTTCTCAGAATCTTCAGTACAGTTCCTGAGAGTAGATATCAATACTGATTACCTTGAAATTTTATCTTGTGAACATTATTACACTGTATGTTGTTCCTGTATGTTTTGCAAAAGTGGTATCATTTTAGTGATTGTGAAAGCAAAAAGTCATTTAGGAATTTTACTGAACTTTTTGAATACAAGCTTCACAAAACCTTTCTTTTTTTTACACAATATTAAAATGTTGTAAAGATTTTAATTGAGCTGTAGCTAAAAAAAAATTTAAAAAATAATAATAAAAAAAAGCCATGGATTGAATCAAATAGGAACTTTTCCACACTAAACTTACAGAGAGAAGAGAATGTAAGAGCAGAGTTTTCATGATTTCTCTAACACTGTGAGATGGCAAAGCATAAGAGTAAAATACAGAAGGTCTATTTCCCTGTCTTAGGCTTTTAAATCTTTCTCTAGCTTTTTAAAATAAATCAACCATAAAAATTACACATGTGGTGTTTTCTGGACAAGTGTAGTATTTAGTACTTTCATATGACCATAGCTGGCAAATAGAGAGGTATCCTTTGGTTACTGTTTTGAAAAACAGAAGGATTTTTAGCACTTCTGAATTGTCTTCTCAATACACAAGACTACTTATGTGAGTGAAGGCTTAAATACAAACTATAGGAATTGCTTACAATATAGATAATCATTACCACAACTATGTGCTGACAGAATTTTGAAGACTTCACTTCCTTGCACCTTTTGTGGTCTAATCAACAAAACACACTGCACGTAAAACATAAGGCATGATGTCTATGGATAGTGTGTGGGCAAATAAAGCAAAATGGACATTTAAAAAAAAAAAAAAAAAAAATCCATTATTCTGAATTGAAGGCAGATCACACTTGAATAGTACAAACTGCTATTGCTAGTGTGAGGCACTGAAACAAAAGCTCACCTATGTGAGAATGAGGGAAAATGGCACTTACAAAGACACCTGGACACTTGAATGTATTGCTTTTCCACAGCACAGAATGAAATGTTGATGTTAGAGTAAATAGGGGAAGGAATTTTTCACTTTAATGCATTTATATATGTTATTTTATGCTACTCTACATCTAGAATAGTTTTACTATCTACTGATGATAGGACAAGAGGAAACGGCCTCAAGTTGTGCCAGGGAAGGTTTTATTTGAATAATGAGAAGAATTTCTTCAGAGAGAGTGATTAGACACTGGAACGGGCTGCCCAGGGAGGTGGTGGAGCCATCATCCCTGGAGGTGTTCAAAAAAAATAGTAGATGTAGCACTTGAGGCTATGACCTAGTGGTTAGGGAAACGTCAGGAGGAAGGTTGGACTTGATGATCCTGGAGGTCTTTTCCAACCATAGTGATTGATATGATTGAAAAGCAAGGACCTGAAGGTTAGCGGAATTTTTAGATTTATAATTCTACAGTCATTACTCTGGATCTTTTGTGTGTGGGCTTGAAGTTGAGTGTTCGAGAAAAACAAACAAAAAACCAAAACTGACAAAAAAAAAAAAGACAAAAAACCCCCCAACAAAACAAACAAAAAACCACATAGATGTTAATTTAAGGTGATAAGTTCTTCTTCATATCAGAAGTTGTACTTACCGAAATGTTTGCAATTGAAATAACTAGATGTGTTTGAGAGGAAAATACATGTTTTCTCTGTTGTGAGGGCTGTCACTCTTTTGATTCCAAGTCAAGTTTTCAATATTTGCTGCTAGAGTAGGGTTTAGCCGTCAAATATTAGGCTGGTCCAAGGAGTCAAGACAGACAGACACTAGTTTCTTTATGAAATATTGACTATGGGAAAATCTTGGTGCAGCTGGATTTAACAAGAACCAGGCCAGGAGAACATGAACATCTTAATAGTCTTTCCACCCTTGCATCTCTTGTTATCTTTTATGAGCTTTTGTTAAATTAGATATAAAGAAGCAATATAGTAAATTCCACAAAACTCACCCTTTTTCAGCCTAGTATCCAAGATGAACTTTAAAGGTCCTCTATTCTGTGCACATAGAGAATTGCATTTTAAATAAGGATTGACGCAATTCTGAACTACAGTCTACTCTCAGGTGAGCAGTACCTGCCTCAATATACATAGCAAGAGGAACAGTGAGATGATAGTAGTGAGAGGTACATATTAATTCTTTTTGGGTCAAGGCAATTTTATGAATGACCAGAGTTTGGTAATAGCTGCTTCAGAGTACTCATGTCAGGAAGATAGCAGTCAGCCCATTCATCTTTGCCCAATCACACATTTACAAATCATCTACATTTAGTCACACATAGGACTTTACATCCTTTTGGGCACCTCAGACCATTTCTGGACCTTGTCCAGTATTCAAAACCATCTCATTTCTTCTGCTGACCTCTTGCTCAGGATAGAGGGATAGTATCATTAATGGGCAAACCAGCAACCAAAGTCTTCCATCCGCTCATAAATCATACACCAGAGATCCACGGTGTCAAACCACTGGAGGGATAAATAGACCAATGCATTCACTCACAACACACAACAGAGCAAAGAAGGGAGTGAGTCAATTCCACAGCGAGGCCATGGGGAAACGAAGGACCCAGGCCATCAGTCCAATGCCCAGTCATATAGTACTGCCAGGAGAGAGACTCATGATCTTCTTGTGTTATCCTGGAAGCTCCACTTCCTATGAAAAGTCAGGGAGCCCTTTCAAGAACCAGAATGCCCACACACCACATCTACTATACAAACAAACCTCACAACTCTACTGCAAGCAGAATCAGTTCTTACAGAGGTGGCTTTTTGCCCCACCTCCAAGTTAATGTGGAAGGTGGGGGCACCTGGTGGTGATGTCCTAATTAGCTCCCACTCAAGACTGACCATACCCTGGGTGAAAACCAGTCAGGAGGGTCTTTCTTGCCTGGTAGTGGACATCATCCGTATGTGAACCCTCATTCAGGGCTGGGGGTTTAACCCCAGTACTTCACCCACACAATCCAGTTTTCTTAATTGAAATGAAAGGAAAGGATAAGAGGCTGTTGACTGTCACATACAGGTAGGGTCACTATCAATACCACTGCTAACACTGAACGTATCTTACTGATAACAATCTAAATTGCTGTCATTCTTATTTGACTATAGTTGAAAATGATAAAACTCAACTTTTACATGTTCTTAGAAACACTAACTACTCCATAAAGTTAAGGGATCACTAGGTTTCTGAGAGTCCTCAGGACCATAAAACCACCCCAGAGGTCAAAACTTTGGAACACTTATCCTGCAGTAAAACTTAAACAGAAAAGCACTATTCTATTACCATGTATCTATGACTATCTAAACAAGAAATCTATTTTGTACTTCTAAGAATAACAGCAAAGAGTGTAGAAGGGACAGTTAAGGAGCAAATTCACTTTTGCACCTATTCCATTCTGTCCTACCTTTGTCTTTCCAGCAGAAGCTTCCTAAATTTAAACAGCGTCTTTTCAGCTTACTTTTATTATTCATACTTATCAGAAACTCCAGAGTTTTCTTATTGAAGACTTCTACTTTGTATCTTCTGTACCTTGAGACCTGTCCCTATTTTGTGAAATAAACCTCATAAAAATGGTTGTTTTCTTCCCCTTGCCAGAGAATTTTGCTCTGTTTGGATCTGGGCATTTAATATCTCTTTGTACTTAGCAATCCAATAGAAAACAAAAGCAACACATCTTGACAGGCTGAGCCAATTCCAGGATTCTAAAACAGATGTAAAACAGCTTCATTTTGTCACCTTAAAGGACCTATATTGTCTTCATTGTTGGAACGGAACAATTCAGTTCTACTGTACATCAGAACACCTTATTGGGTTGAATATGTGAAGAGATATAGGGGGCAGAGGTGCTTGTAGCCAAAGCAAGCTTCTGACACCTGCAATTCCTTTTACTGAAAAGAGTGTGGCCAGCAGCTGGGAGGAGCTGCTCCATAACTGCTAAGCTTGTTTTTTCTTGTTATACCGGAAGCAGAAAACATCACTCTGCACAACCATAACACAGGCATCTCTACTGAAATAATTAGGATAGTTGGCACTCTGTCACCTTGTGAGATACCCATTTGGCTAAGCATAAATTCGGCTTTGCTGCTGGTATATTATGCCTGTTTGCCATGTTTCAAAGGGTATCATTCCAGCTTTGCAAAATGTTAGGATTTGATCCAGATGTCAGAAAACATGTTCAAATAAATTTCCAAATAGAAATAAGAAGTTATGAGTATTTCAATATTCACACAATTCTAATTGATACACAGCATAGTTTTTTTTTCTTTCTTTTTTTTCAGTTACTTTTTTTGGAGTTGGAGTTCCTTAGTTTTATGCAATAAATTATACAGTTAAGGGGTTTAGATAATTTGACATAATTGTGAAATATAAAAACATGTATAAAAAACACAGTTGCTAGTGTGCCGGAATCATAGAATGTATTGGGTTGGAAGGCCATCTAGTCCACCCCCCCTTCAATAAGCAGGGACATCTCTAACTAGGTCAGGTTGCCAGTGAAAACTGAGGCAGAAAAGTTGTTGAGGACCTCGGCCTTCTCCTCATCTGTTGTTACTAGCTCACCATTGCTGCTCATCAAGGGGGGATATGCTTTGTTTGACCTCCCTTTTCTGGTTTTCATGCTTGTAGAAACCATTCTTGTTTTTCTTCACATCCCTTGCCAAGTTCAGCTCCAGCTGCACCTTGGCCTTCCTCACCTTGTCCCTACACAACTGGGCAATGTGCCCATACTCTTCCCAGGATACCTGTCCCTGCTTCCACTTGCCTCCCTGCCCACCTTCCATCTTGCCTTCTATTTTGACCAGCAGGTCTCAGCTCAGCCATGCTTGTCTCTTTCTTTCCTTGCCTGATTTCTTACACCTGGGGACTGAGAGCTCTTGTACTTTGTGGAAATCATCCTTAAAGATCTGCCAGCTCTACTCTGCCCCCCGTCCCTGTTTCCCAGGAGTCCTATTGACTAACTCCTTGAAGAGCTGGAGGTTTGCTTTCCTGAAAGCCTTCCTAAAGTGGATCACAATATGGTTTTTTACAATCACTGATTTTATTTTTTTTCCCCACAAAGCTATACCTTCACTCTCTAAGCGTTTATTGCTGTATGTTTCTTCTGAGAGCATCTAAAAATAGAGAATTCAGATACAAGAATCTGTTCTGATTCTAGAAATACATAAAATGAATATAAAAAGTTTCTAATAGCAACCTCTTTTTTATTGTACTATTGTTGAGACCCTGCAGTATTTAAAGTGACAGTCACAAATAAATGAAGGGATACAAGAAGCTTTGTCTTAGAACTGTTGCAGTTACATATCCCCTTGTTTAAATATGCATATAAGGAAAAGAAAAATTATATTTTTCAGTTTTAATTTTTAACTTTCTCTTTTGATACAATGACTGTTACTTTTCTGACAAAGAAAGGTTACTGGTTGTCCTGAGGCTGGATTTTTGAATACATGCTTTTGAGTCTTCCAATGGGGGATCTATTTTGTAGTCTGCAATCACAGCTGTAAGCCAGTCATGGGGAAAGTAAAATAATGCTCTATCCCTATAAAAAAGGAATTTGTTGGCATTCACATTTGTCTCTGTAGCTCAGCAGCAGAAAATGCAAACCTTTCGTCATCAACAGTTTCTGTCAGGGAAGATAATAGCAATGTGTGGTTAATGGTTCAAGGAAACAAAATGAACTCATACGAGCACTCTGATTTCATTTATCCTGTTCTAATACTTTACAGCATGTGGTTTCATTTATGGGACCATTTATCATTAAGTAGTACATTGTATTTCATCATAATTCATAGTTCCTTTGGTATGGACTTCTAATGGTCATTTGGCATCTGTTTGAAAAAGTAACGCTTTCAGAAAAAATCAGATATTTGTAAAACCTATTCAACTGCATGAAAAATAAGAACATGTTACTCACATCCATGGGATTTTAAGACTAAATTCTGCTCTAAGCTATACCGTAATTACTCTGGATATATTCCAGAATAACTGACAGATGTAATTGGCTCTTTTCAGCCTCCACACTGTAAAACCTGAATCCTGAGAATTTCATGTAATGGTTTAGAGGGAACAGCTAACTCAATAAGCAGAAAAAAGAAATTACACATTGTCTTTGGAAAAGAAAAAAAAAAAAAGGAGATGAAAGTGTCTAAAATTCTCACAAGAGATTCGGCATCTTTGTGATTCATAGCAATTTACAGATTAATAGTCGTTATTCAACAAGTACTATATTAAAAAGAGACATTTTTTAGTCAAATTATGGTTTCTGCATATACTATAGATTTGTACCCTTTTTAGAATGGTACATTTACTTCAGTGGTGATTTTATTTTGATTTTTTTCTTAGTTCTAATCATCAGGGAAGATATGTGTGCATAGGTACAGAATATGTGCATAGGTATGTGTTGCTGATCAGTGAATTTAGATGACATGAGAACAATATAGTACTAAATCCAAATCACCAGAGGATGCCACGACTTTATATTGTATACCATACAATTTGTATTATGAATTGACTTGTTTTATTAAATGAGAGAATAAGATGATTCATCTTCTGAGTACTGTACCATGGGTCTCATCAACACTGTTCAGAGAAAACCCCCTTCTGATGTGTCATCTTTAATTTTTCAGAGCCTCCATTCTCAATCCAGCTTTGGGAAAAGAGACTAGGTCTTTTCTTTCTTCTGCTAGCAAAAACCATCAAGAGAATAGAGCTTCAATTTGGCAGACATTCAAAAGTTTAAGGCTTTAAAAATGCTTAGATTAATAGGCCAACAATCAAACAAGTTTTACAGTCCGATCAAATGCAGAAATGGATAATCAGCATGGGGTACAAAAAGAGATCTGTTGCTGATTTGAAGTATATGAAATAATTGCACAGAAATAAGATCAGAATAAATTTTGCATTTTTGGAGACCCTCAAATAAAAAAGACACTTGGTGAATATTTTTTACTAATTAATTTCTTATAATTGCATGACCAAACCCCCACTAATATGATTACTGCCACGGCTCAAGTCCAGTATTGCCTGAGATGTTTCTTACTCTGCTTGAGTCTGGTCAAGAAGGCAGACTGCAAGATCATGTACAATGGCTGTCCCTTGGCTAACTCAATGAGTTTGAACAAGAAATCACTGAGACTAAATATATTCTCCTTAGAATCAGGAAAAAAAAAAAAAAAAAAAAAAAAAAGTTCTTTGGCTGAATGTCTTTACATTGAAATATTGAAATCCTCTGTAGATTACCACAGAACTTTCAACGGAAAGTATTGGAGGAAGACATATCCAACACATGTGCTGAATGTTAAATTTTCCTCTGTAAAGTGGATACTGAGATTGCATTAGCTGTTTATCTGTCTGCTTCCAAGCTAAGAGATTCTGAACGGGAAACTGGTAGATTTTGCAGGTAACTTTCCACAGGAATTTTCTAAGACACAGAATTATATTGGACCTACAATACCAAGAAGCAAGGATGAGAACAGAAACAGCTTTGAAGTGCAGTATTTCTTTGAAATTGCCCTTATGTTCTGAAAAAAAACCTGATAACATGAATTCTGGAGACAAGACCAGTTATCTCTTTGATGAAACAATTACTTATGTTGGTACCAAGATGAATATTTTGAGTGAGTTGATATTTGTCTCTGCATAAACTACTTCATTTTTTTTCCACTAGTGTTACCAGTACCTTACTGATACTAATTAATTGTCTGCAAAGTACTCTGAAAATTTAAATTAAGGGTTAATCATATTATTATTAATTTTAATTTTTTTTCTATTTTTTTATGTAAAGTAGAAACTTGCTTTCATAAAAGTAGTATTTTTTGTTACTGTACAGAAATAGTACATGCAATAGTATTTTATTAGGGTTCTATGCACATACACACTTATTTTAAGCAACCACAGATTAACAATGCTAAGAATTATGTTAATCCTATGAATTGAGACTATTTTTGTTCTGGATGTCAGTTAGAAATACACAGTTAAGAAACTCTGCCTAGGGCTTTTCCTGGGGATTAATGACCTAATCACCATTTTGAGGAGTTAGTTGCTTGAGGCAAAGTTGCTCATTAATTCCTCAGGAAAAAAATGTTGGGTTGTGTGATTTTTTTTT
>NW_008580924.1:80366-84482 GCF_000691845.1 Merops nubicus | reverse complement strand
TTTTTTTTTTTTTTAAACAAAAATGGCCCTGTAGTTTGTTTGGTAATTTAACGGCACATGCTTTAAATCAATATAAAATTCAAATACTTTTGTGCCACCTGTTGGATTTTGTCACTAATTACATGTAACTGGAAGCGCACTTCTGTAGTCAGTCTGGCAAGCATTCCCCATGATGTTACTAGGTGCCCTTATGAGAATAGTTTGCTGTCTGGAAATACTTTCTCTCTGGGCAGTCAGAGCTGTTTTTTCCTCTTAAAAAACTGATCTATACGTTATAAACATTCAGTGAAGGCACAGTGTGATGCAGGGCTCGAGTCGGAGTTCTTGTGATAATGCAGTGATTGTTTGGAATTATTTTTATCAGAGAAACTCCAGTCTGAAGGCCTGGGAGGTGGAAATTAAGGGTTCTAGGCACACAAAAGCATAAACATACCTGACAGTATCCGTGGGCCAGGAAAGGGAGTATACCTGGCCTGGGCTTTCCTCACGCCTGTGAATGCATAGACAAATACCAGCACTCCTGCTCAGGCTATCAATCATGGGCAGTCATACAACACAAAGCATGCCAAACGTTAGACAGTTGAGACTCTCAAAAAACAATTTTGTTCAACCCTTCCTTAATAGCGGTCAGGTCATGATGTCAGGACACATCTTATTGTATAAGAATGACCTGATGTTATTTCACATTATAGAGACCAGATTCATGTATTATATAGTAATATTGTTTTAGAACGCCCAGGTGTAAATGAAGTGCAAATAAAACTACACTCATATAAGCATTTGAAAATTAACCAACAATTTTATCTGGATTTCACTGAAAGAGATAATGACTTTCCTGTTATTCTTTCTCTACATATAATCACACCACAGATACCTTAGTGTTCTTTGGGATGGGGAGATGAAGGAGCATGTAGAGAAATGGCCCACTCTTTCTTCTTCCCAGCTGTGACTGCTAAGCTGAATGCAGGAAGTCCTCACGATGCCTATTCCATACAGGGACAGGTGAAAGGCCCACCTCTGCTTCTCATGGGATGGTGGCTGCGTGCCATCCCTTCAAGGGATGGGAAAGGACACCAGATCCCAGAATCGTTCTTCCATAACAACACCAGAAATAACTGAAGCACCAAAATTTCTTTAATTTGCCTCCATTTGCATCTTCTTACATTATTTTCCCATTATTAAACTGAAAGCACACAGGACCAGGAATGTATAAAATTGGGGGCTGGTGTTGTTATGAGTTCTGCATACAAAACCAGCCATCTTTTTCATACATGTATTTCTACAGTATATTTTATTCTTATATTTAAATGCAAAAGTTTAAAAAAAGACACGAAGTACCATTTAATGAAAATGTGTGCGTGTTTTCTAAACTGTACTTTTTAATCCAAAGCTGGCAAAATGCTTAAATACAAAATTGAATTGCAAACTGAATAAACTGTATTGGGCAAATAGTATGTACAACAGAGTATTTCCATGCTGACGTTTGTCAGTCTGATTCGCAGAAGGCTTTAGTAATAAATTTAGATGTCTGCTTTTAGTGAACAGTATCTATAAACTGACTCCACCAACCCCAATTTTATCTACTTTGAATTTTGTGATAACCCTGCTTCAAAGTCTTCTCTTGTTATATGAGGACAATTTTCCGCAGTTTGAACAGTCATAAATGGCCACAAAGTGTACAAGGCGACAGAAAAATGCACCAAGTATAATTAAAGTGTTTACACACCAGTATTTTGCTCTTGGCAAGTGCATAAGTGACTTCACAAGATGCAAGTCAGTGCACATTACATATTACACATTGTCTTTTTAGACCAGTCTGTAGGCAACATGAGCACGTCCCAGGGCCCCAACACAATGGCTGTTTTTTTGTTCAGTTTCTAGAGACTCATAAATAGCATTTCAGAGTTTAGTTCCTAATGTGGTAAAAAAAATATGACAGCTTGGACTAAACTGAAACCAAATTATTTAAAAAATGCACAACTGATTTCTCCGGCTTCACTCCAATCAACTTCCCTCTCATGTGAATTATATTAATTAATTGTTTTAAATGTATTGCTACACATTCAAATAAGCCAAGAAGCAGGGAAAACAGAGTCTTACACTATTTGAGATCTTTCCTGCAGGAGAAAAACAAATTTAAAAAGAAGCAGTTCCCATTTAGCTAGTACTTTTTAAAACAACTGTAAAACAGTTGATGAAATCTCTTGTGCAGTGGAATTTAAAATGTAAGGAGCCTTTCTTATAGTGGAGGATTCAGTCAAAGTTTAGTCATTGAAGCAAAAATCCAAAGAGGAGCACATCAATTAAGGAGGAAACAATGATTTTCCTAATCCTCTTTCTTAGCAAACCTTGGTAGACTATTTTGGTGCAGACCAGGTTGGGAGAAAAAACTTGGCTAGATATTGATACCAATCCTCTCCTGAACAAAGGAAGAACTATATGGGCACCCCACAATAATGTCAGAGACCTGGAGAAGTCTTGACAAACAGGATGTCTCAGCTGCATGAAGTCAAAAGGAGCACAAATGCAAACATTGGCTGTAGACGTAGTTGGACCCCTGCCTGGGAGGGAGGGAAACCTCCACTCCCTGGCTGAGCTCTTTTCAATTTGAACTGCAGAATGAGGTAGCCCTTTCCAGTGACAAACAAGCCTGGAGCCAAGCCCAGAGAAGGAAATCCTGCACGGAAAGAAG
The DNA here is from genome assembly GCF_000691845.1 of Merops nubicus. Classification (NCBI taxonomy): domain Eukaryota; kingdom Metazoa; phylum Chordata; class Aves; order Coraciiformes; family Meropidae; genus Merops; species Merops nubicus. Next base: position 81,790 of record NW_008580924.1, on the reverse strand, counting down.
AAAGGAGGAAAGAAGAAAGAAGACTGAAGGTTGTCCTTCAAACAGGAGAACATATTGCTAAATCTAGGAAGCCATCTCAGAAAATATTACTCTTAACCTCTTCTTCCTGCCAAAGAACTTAACATTATCTAGGCTGTGACTTTAACAAAAGGCTTCCTTTTCAATTCTTCCATGATTTTCATTGCTGTGCTAAGATTTTTCAGCTCATAACATAATTTTATTTTTAATGAGTTTTTTTTACAGGCCACTCAGAAGGGAGTCAAATTTCTGTTTTTTTTTCATTCCTCTGCATTTCAAAAGCCCTATATTTTTCTCTTCCCCTTTTTATATGTTCCTTCAGATCACTCTAGGGGCAACAATTTTGTTAACTGATCCATGTGACACCTTGCTTAATCTATGATCTTCCTTAGTTCTAAAGTGAACATAAAATGTGGGCTAATTATGAGGGAAGAGGTGTCAAAACCATATACAACCCATATTCATCTTTTGGAATAACAAGAGTTATATCTAAAGTTCAGGCTTCATTTTTTTCTGAAAAAAAGATTCTGCATTGACTCCAAGCAAGCTATAAAATATTTTCTACATGTGGAAATATAATAGTGTGGGCAGAGTTTGGAGAAATGTGCAGAGACCATGTAGAAATGTGGGTGATATAGTTTTCCTGATTCATAAGATATAGATTTTGGATGATGGTCTCTGTGTTTCAATAACTGTGGGAGGAAACCTGACTTTAAAAAATGCATCCATCTTCCTAGACAAAAGAAAAGATCAACTTCCCAGAAACTTTTGTCACGGAGTCAGTTCTTGCACAATGACGTGTAATGCTAAATAAATCATTTTTTGAATTACAAATTGTGAATCCATCATCCTGGACAAATGTTATTCATCTCGGAGGGGAAAAAGGAATGACCTAAGAATAATTGCCTACAAGTATTCAAAAGACAATCTGATTTGTCCCTCCCATTTTGGAGTGCCAGTGCTAAAGTTGTTGCCAGCTTTTAAAATCTCTCCTTTGACTTTCAATTAATGTGTGTGTGGTTAAAAGCCAGCTAAAGAACAGTGGTATGCTTTGGTGATGCAAGGCAAGTGGCACAGTTTAAAGTGTCATTAAAAGTCTACTCTTTTTGCAGGCTTAGATAAGGCCTTTCTTTCCTTTAGTCATGCTTGGATATCCTATTCAGCGTAGTTACCAGACTGATATTAACAAGAATTAATGTGTAAAAGTATTGCCCTCACTTTGCATTTTCTAACACAGTGTCTTCAAGTTAAGTTTCTTTCAGCTGTTTAAAAAGTGCAGTGACCGACTATACATTCGAGCAAAAGGAGCTGTTCTCCCTGGCCAAACAGTGTGACCCCATCCTCCATCACTGCCATAACTAGGTGTAAGAGGAAGGTCATATTATTCCTTCCAGTTCACACTAGCA
>NW_008580924.1:9537-80335 GCF_000691845.1 Merops nubicus | reverse complement strand
GCAGGAAACAGTCAATTTACCTGACAAATAATAAAACAATATTGTGTGATGTAAAGAAATTTTGGACTCTGCCAATGTGCCAATCAGTATGTATGTATGGTGAATCATCAAAGGAATATTCCAGGGCAGGAGGGAAAAAAAAATAAATCTAGGCTCAACCTACATGCCAATCAATCAGAGATTGCCTGAAGAATCATGAAACATATTTGGAGATAAGTGAAAAAAAAAGTTTCTGGGCTCTGCCAGGATGCTGGGCCAATCAATCACGGCGTGGCTGATGAATCATGAAACATACTCTGCAGCATGTCAGCACACATACGCGGTTGGCACAGTTCTCATCATCCTGAGTTTGTCTTGCAGTTAAATTGACTGAAGGTGAGTTATAGGACTGTTGTTTCTCCCACCTACTGACCTCTGCAACCAGCCATTCTTAAATCCTCCTGCCCTGCCCTTCATTAAAAGTGGAGATTCAAGACAAAGGTTCAAAAGGAGAGCAAACAGTTTCCATGTTAGATGAGTTGTTAACATGCCACTGAAAGCTGTTGAACACGTATTTTGACAACGGAACAGACACCTACAAGAGTGGTGTTCTCTTCAAAGTTTTCCATGTTATTTACACAGAAATGTAATGTTGTACAGATTTAAAGAAAAAAAAAAAAAAAAAAGACGTAAATCTAGACTTTAGGTCACTGTCCCATTAGTAATCTTTTTACCCAAGCAACTCCTAGGTCCACTGTGATTCATTACAGCTGGGGAAGGTGGGGGGCCACTGTGGCACCGTTATTATTTTTGTTCTCCTGTCTCAGCCAGAATTGTTGGGCACAGTGTCTCCTACAGCACAACTCAATTATTTTATAACTTACAACCAAATCATGTGGGTGACATTAACATTGTCTGCCAGCCTATTCTCCTTTGTCTTGTGATCTGCCCCACTGCAAATATCCTGATCATATGATGCAAAGCATTTTCCCTGATGACATGAATAGTCATCTTGTGTGACATTTTCTAGTTGACAAGATTTTCCAGTTAAAAAATGTATGTTTCAAAAAGCAACCTTTTTGCCAAATCCTAACTCTTGTAGAGCTTGAGTACTCATTGTGTCCCTCTACCTAATATTATTTTAGGTTGCATTTTTCTAGAGCAAGGCAGAACTTGCCATGCCAGCCCGAATGACATTTTATATAAATGACAGTGGCAGTCACTTTAAAAAACAAAACAAAACAAAACAAAAACAAAAACAAAAACAAAAGAAAACACCAAATAGAAGCAAAGAAAGTGCCCATCCTCACACCACATTTTTCCAGCTAGTGAAAGGTTCTTGCAGGTACTCCAGCAGTAAGTGTTCCATTTTTACAGCAAATTGTCAGTTTACTTAGAGAGGATTCTGGGTCCCGATTCCCCATGAGTATGCTCTCCAGTCTTATGGACTTTCTAGCATCATCATCTGTTCATTAAACAGATTATTCAGACTTTCCTAATGAATCTTCAGCGTTCATATGGCATAACAGATAGAATCCTATTGTACAAGTTCCTTAATAGAGCATTCAGAAGCATCCTAAGATGTGGGAAATTTAACTAAAACATGTTGTCCTGCCATTATAATCAATTTTATAGAAAAGAATTTGTTTCTTTGTGCCAGAAGACAGAAAATCCATTCATAATTTCATAGCATTAGTCAAAGAAAAAAATATGTTTTTAAATAAAAGCCTGAATTATCATTATGAACTAAGGAAAAATGTGATTCGACATTTTCTGTAACTTCTGTTACTTTTTAGTACCCATTAATAATTTATTTTCTTTTTTCTGATGTTTATTAGAATCGCTATTATTATTCAGAAACTGAAAATTGTGGTGGCAACAGGACAACAAGCAGTTTAAGTTGCAAAACGTACTGTTTACAAAAGATTGCAACTTAAATGTAAGTTTGTTGGTAACTACAGTCAGTTTCCTTTGATGTCAAGGCGACGGCAAGCATGTTGCAAGATAACATCTATGAATAATATACTACTATTGGAGGAGGTGCTGGGAAAAGATCATAAATTCTGAAAAAAATATGCATGTATATATATGTATATTCATGTATATTGTGAACAGAAGTGTATATATGTCAGAGACATAGCTTTTTTTAAGAAATCAAAGGATGGCCGATATCTTTCATCATTCATCTTTATAATTAACTCTTGTCACCAATAAGGGTTCCCTAAAGCTTGCACATATTGTCCTGTCTCAAGTTAAAAATATGCTGATAGGAATACATAATGATAGAGAATAAATAATGATGGAGAAGTTACACTATGTTACTTTTGAGTCTTCAATTTAAAGAAAACATAACTTCACTTTTTTGTAAGGTACATTTTAAAAAGTACTCATTCCATCCTATGCTGAGAATATCTGCTAGATAATCAGATTATGTAAATCACTGGGGCTTATGCTGATTGACATTATCAAAGAATACAACCCTTTATGTTCATTATTTAAAAGAGCAAGTACTTTTCCTACTGTGGTCAGTAAATGTCCATTTCTTTATTTCAAGGTGAGTTGTGTCGCTTTGTCAGCCTTGTTTACTTATGCTTCACTGAATTAGGCTGAAGAGGATGCAGAAAAAATGACTGTATAATATTTATGAAATAAAGACCTAGTCCAGTTCTCTCCCGGATTAAAATATGCGTTATCCTTCAGAGACATCTGCCAACTCAGAAATACGCTGATTTGCCAGCCACCGCTTGTTAGAGCCACCACTAAGAAATAAACAATACAACTTGGAAAAGTGAATCCTTCCCAAACTCAAAATTTTCAAGGCTTATTGTGTACAGATGCTGTTTTATTCTAGCAAATGTGTGCCAGATACGCACAGCTGTCTTTCTGTCACTTTTGATCCACCTCAGTATGTCTCCCCTGCTAGTTCTTTCTGTACATTGTTGAATGTGTTAGAAGGGAAAAAGTTCATTTCTCATTTCGAAACTTTCACGTCTCTAATATCCCTTTACCTCATATTTCTGTGGGGCTTTTATGTCTCTGTGATGTGGAAGCCACATATGGATGAGAAGGTGTTCAAACACTGATCAGATATAAAAGCTGATATCTGAGTTTCACATGAAATTAAATAAAAGCCTAAAACAATAAGGTGGGACTGATTGTCCCTCTTCTAAAAAAGCCAAACCCTAATACTTTTCACTTAACTGCCTGAAGCTTATGATATAAAGGCTTGTTTCCTCAGCTGATAGCCCCAAGCTGTGCCCAGTTTCTCTACAGACAAAAGGATAAGAGAGATGGTGACAAGCACACACCCCTTTTATGAATCAGAGAAACAGTGCTCTTCTTGTTCCCTAGGCACTTGCCAGTTGAAACCTGAGCCTCAGTTTTACAGCTTAGCACTTACCAGCTGGCTTTCACGTGAAAGGCTTTTAAAATATATACATCTACACACACACACAGAGTAAGATATTTTTGATTCTGATGACAGTTACAACAGTATAGAAAAAAAAAAAAAAAAGAGCTCTAAATCATGTTTCTTGTTGCAACTGAGGCTCTTTGTATCTTCTCCCGTGCCCCTTGGACAGGGGGAACAGATTGTGCCTCTCCTCTTTTCATCAATCTTTTATGTATTTGAAGGCTAATGTCATATCCCCCTTCAGACATTTATTCTCCAGGATAAATTACTCCAGGTTGTTCAACTTCTCCTCCTAGCTTGTATTTCCGAGTAGCCCAGGCTGGATATTTTGCTCTTGCTAATACTTGGAGCATGTTGGTAGAACAGAAGGCTTACTTACATATCTTGGCATGGCATTTCCATGTTTTATCATCTCAGTGAGATGTTTGCCTTTCTCTGCAACAGCCTGACATTGGTTCCTAACCAGTTCATCCTATTTGTGACTCCCCGCACCAGTCCAGCTCTACACTTGGCAGAATGGATGAATTCTTAAGTACCTCCACACTCAGCCCAGACTGAAACAGAGAGAGTCTGATACATACATGAGTTTTGTCTGCTTTCTGGATTTATTTGGGCAAAAGAATGCAGTGGAGTTCTTCTGCCTTTGTAGGTATGCATATCTGAACTAATCATACAGTATTTCTTTGTAGTTAGTTTCAATAAAAAGAAACAAGCACTTCTGTGGCACGATTCATCTTGCTCTGCTATACACATCTCAAGTAGGTCACATGAATCACCCACTATCTGATTCAAAATTCAGGAATGTGAACAAGGAAAGCTGGAAAACAGAGGAAAATAAAATTATCAGGGCAGATGGAGAAAATATTGAGAAGATGATAGCGTTAAGGAAAATACAAAAGGGAAGAAAGAAAGAAATTATGAAGACTTCACTGGTCTTTTAGAAAGAGATCAAGCAAGCAAATGGTGTATGTGAGTATTGAATAGAGAAAATCCAACGTGAAAATGAGCTATAAAAACTGTAGTAACAGATTCTGTATGTATTGAGAACTTCTCAACTAAGCAACTGCTCACACAGAGAACCTCTCTTGTTCAGAAGTAGTACTTTCTGTTAAGGAAGACGGCATGTCTACTGGAAGAGGAAATTGTTTTGTCATGGAAAATGCAGGAAAAGGAAACAAAGAATGGATATACTTAGGAAGCAAAATTTGGAGCTTTCTGTGCTAGATACTGAAGTGTGATAAAGAGACTAAAGTAGAGAAGGAAGGAGAAAGTGAAGTGATTCAACTGGAAAGGCAACAGAATAAAGGGAAAAGAAAAGCAAAGAGGAAGAGGAAGAGAGGTGTAGAGGTGGAAAGGCAAATGCAAAGCCGTGGGCTGAATTGTAGGTTGAATAAAAGCCAGTCAAATAAGGTTCAGTTGGTTTTATCTACCTTCAGGGAAAAAAAAATAGAAAATAAAAAAAATTAGTGGAGAAGCATTACATGTAATTACACCGAAACTGTGCTTTTATTTTTTATGTGAAAAAAAAGAACTAAATGTATAAATGTGTAACACTTTTATACTTGTTCATCTTGAAATATCGTTATGATATATAACTTTTGCAAGATGTGTTAAGCAAATGTTTTAAATGTTCCTTACTCAAAGTAGTCCTTATGTAGATTAAAACAGTAGAAAAATATATGAAACCGTTGTAAAAATTGTTTCAAGTTCTATGCTTTCATTACTTTAAACACCTTACCTGGAGGTTTTCCTATAGTCATCTCGTGCACAGCAGAAATTGGCCAAAGAAAAGAAACATTCCTGGATAACGGGAAGCAACATGTGTATATTTCTAAAAACTAAGAAACTCTTTGAACATCTTCCAAAAAATCCAAATATATGCACACATTCTTCCAGCTAAAAGGAGAGCTAACACTCACTGTCTTCTTATGTGTTGCTTTATTTTATCTTATGTATTTATATAACTCCTGTTTATATCCTGCAGTAGATCCATTAAGCATAGTTTTGGCTGGGTACTCTCCCCTCCATCCCCATCCTTGGTGGATCATAGGGAGGAATTGAGTCTTGAGGGAGGGAAGAAATTTTTTCAGGTAATCACATCAAATAGGAAATGAGCACTCCTCATTACAATGTATCTTAATCCTTCTGCCTTCTGTCCTGGATTCTGGTTCGGCCCGTGAAGGTAGAAAGGAGCAACGATGACAGCAGGACTTTCCACCCGGTTCCCCTCATCTTGGGATTCCTCACATGTGAAGCAGGAAGGAATCTCTTAGAGATTAAATCATCTTTAAAATAAAGATTAAAGAATGAGGAGACATGTTATAAAAAAAAAAATTAGAAAGCAGCAACTGCTGTGCTTTCTCCTTTGTTTCTGCAGTCATTTTACACTCACATTCTCATGTTCAGTAAAAGTGAACTTTTGGAAACAGAATTAATGCCGGGTGTTACCTTCTGACAATAAGTGTTAAGTCCTTTCTCATATGAAATTATTTAAACTATCCTTACATTGACTGGTAAAATGTAACAGGGGCATAGTTTAAGGGGAGAAATTTTGTGACATCTGAAGTAATTGCTACTCGGAAGTACCTCAAAATATAAAAGGAGGACCTCCTTCAACCTAAATAAAGCATGAAATCAAACAAGAAACAAATTCAGCAGATTTACTAAGAATGGAGAGTAAGGGCCCAGATGATGGCAGCTGTGCTCACATGACTCCAAAATTTAATCTCCTGGTCAAATTTAGTGTCCCACTAAGGGACATCTAGGATGCAAATATTCCTTAGAAACAATGTAAAGGTTCAAGAAGGCAGTTAAAAAAAAAAATATTATGGAGCTAAATAAGTCATTTATGGGACAAAGAGCTTTAGAAACAGCGTGGGTTCTGCTTTTCTCTTCATGCCACTTTATTTCAGCCATAGATGTCTTACAAATGAGAAAGGCAGCCGAAGACAAAGGCCCTGAAATGGCTTGCCTTTACCTTCTAATTTTGGCCACAGTTTTATAACTTCAAGAATTGTCAATGCAGAAAAAGCTATGCTAATGGAAAGGAACGTGGTACATATAATGTACATTGACAGTCGTAGCTGGAAATTAGGAAGGTACTGAGGAAAGGTGAGAGGGAATTTGAAGGGTGAATGAGCAGCGTATCACAAATAAATTAAGTCAGTGATGTCAAAGAGGTCAACCATCTGTGTTTTTGTAGATTGTGGGACAGAGATCTTAAATTTCTATTTAAAAAGGCACATGTAAGTGTACAGAACATTCCAGAATAAAGAGGTGAATATCACTTGTACCATGTGTAAAAAACAGTCTCTCCTGGGAAACTGCAACAGATCTACAAGATCTAAAGAAAAACACTTTTTTTGTCTTCAACAGCAGACTCATCTGGAACCTAAGGTGACATATATAAATAGACCTAAGCCTACAAAGGCATCCATCTTTCTAGCTGAGTTCTGCCTGGTGAGTTGCTCTGCATTTTGATTTTCAGAAACACCCAAATAGCCATTTCCCCTTCAAACAGAGGATGAGAGAACAAATGGGCCATGTGTCACTGGAGGGGTCAACGTAGTTGTGTTCTCATGTCCCAAAAGAAATCACCTTATAAAGCTGAGTCTCCTCACTGTCATCTCTCCTAGCTAAAAGGGAGGCTAACAGGTATTGCAGGCTATCAGATAGTGTCATTAAGGGAAAAAGCAATCTCTGATGAGATTTAGTCACAATCTAATTCACTATTTTGTTTGTTGCAAATTATTTATATTACTTTTATTTACTTGGATGAACTCAAATACATAATATGGTGTTATAAGTTTACTTCAAGTGTATTCAGTCAGGACATAATCATATATAAGAGCTTGTATGAGCAAATACATAATTGATGTACAACTTGGGAGATTAACCTTTTAAAAATCAAGTGTCATTCTAACACTGGTAGGCAACTCTCACACTTCCTAGAGTTTCAGTCATAGCCTCGAACAAAAATACCTATCACTAATGGTAGCATAGGAATTGACTGACAGGTGGCATTGCTAAGACAAAAAAAAAGCAGGAAGGTGTGCTGGAGAGAATGAAACACATGGAGCACTTCTGTTTGTAGTCTTTGGCCTCGGTGCATAGCCAAAACAGTTACTTGAAAATGTTCTCAGGGTAAATTGTAAATGGCTTCAGCAACAGGTTTCATACCACCTTAACAATAAGAACTGAAAACTAGGTCAGTTTGCTCTTATTATAGCTTTTGGGAGAGCTTAGCTCAGGATAATCTAGTTAATTTTAGTTTCATTGGTGAGCCTGTAACTGAGATATATTGTGAATTAAGAGTAAACCCTGTGTTTTGGTTAGTTTGTGGGGTCTTATTGTTCCCTATGGTTCTGCCAGGGCAGTGAATAAATTTTGTGAGTTTGTTATGTCCCTGTTGAAACAAAGGATCAACAACTACAATATTTTAATTTCACAGCACAGAGTACTATTTCTTCTTCTTGTCATCTCAAATGCTTGGAAGCTAAACGTTTCTCAGTGCAGTTATGCAGTTATATATTCTGATATCCGTGTTTTGGTCCCAGAGTGAAGTACCACAGTACTTGCTCATTGATTTGAGCTTTCCCTGTCACTCTTCTGTTCTTCGATATACTTTTTTTGCTTGCAAGTAGTTTCAGAAGTGTTTATTCTCTAGACCAGGTCTTCACATTCTTATTTATTAAATTTTCCTGGTTTCTTTTTTGTTTTAATTAAAAGTGGTAAATAACAGTATTTGAGGACTCTATCTTCACATCCTTGTTTCTGCTTCTTTTCCTCTTTCACAAGGCTCTAGTAGATTCTAGCCATGCAGTAATGTGGAGGCATGAGCTTATGGTTTCTGCTTATTAAATCTCTGATCACCCATTTCTGTCTTTTGGTCAAACACACCATTTGCCCCCAGTAGTACAGTTCATCGGAGGCCTCCCTGTAACATGGGGCTTTCCCTCAAGGTGGGAAGGGTACTCAGCTTAATGAAAGAGAAGAGCATGAGTGCCAGTTTTCCTTCATTCCCAGTCTCACCTGTCCACCGTTGTGGAGAGCAGTTCTTTCACTGATTTTTCTCTGTGTCACAAGCCTGCTATCAGGGTACCAAATTTGAAATGCAGAAGGTAGCACCAGACCCTTCTAGAAACAGCATAATGTACCAAACAGGCAATTACAAGTTGGATCCCAATTTTGACAACTTTTCTGGTTGATGTATTTGCTGGTTACTTAAAATATTCTCCAAACATAAGTGCTTTGCAGCAAAAAATAAGCATCACGGTCCTTGTTCACTTGAGAATCATTTGTACACTAAGATGACCAGAATCATTTAGATAAAACAGACAGATCAAATCAGAACAATGTTCAGGATAATCCAGCAGATGCTGAAAATAGCCAGTGATGTATTCCTAGACAAGAGTGCAAGTACAAGACAAGCAAAGTGGGATTTACCAGTCTCTTTCATAAAATTGTCCAAACACGATTCAAATTTTGTAAACTTCTAGCACTTATAATGTTCTGTAACAGGGAATTCCACAATCTAATTCTGTTATGAGAAGAACAACGTCTTTTCATCTGCTTTGCACTTACTGTTTGGTAGTTTTCACTCCTAGGTCTTGTAGCAAAGAAAAACAGGAGATAGAGAGTTCCCCTTCTGTCCTCTTAATGGCACTCATGATTTAGCAGGTGGCTGTTGTGTTCTCCTTCAGCCATCTCTCTAGTCTGCTCTGTTGTTCGTATGTGGCTCAGAAAGCATCCCAGAGTTTTAGTTGTTCTTATTGTCCTTATCTGAGCCTTTTGCTGTTCTGGTATTTTCTTTTTGAGATGGAGCAGCCAGAATTACAAAGGGTGTTCAAGCTGTAGGGGATTCATCAGCATCAGGTGGTGCCAGAATAATGTTACTCTTCTGTTTTATATTACTTTCCTCAAAATTGCTAACATTCAATTTATTTTTTTTTGGTTGGTTGGTTTTGGTTTTGTTCTGCTACTGGATGAATGTGTCACATCCATGTTTTCACACAGCTATTCATTAAAACCCCAAGATCTTGTTTCTGGGTAGGAATGGTCAACTCGTGATAAATGCAAATTTAGGATTTTTGTCCCCTGTACATTATTTTACATTTATCTATGGTAATTAGTATCTCCATTTGTCTAGTAATTCAGTATTGTGAGATACTTCTGCACCTCTTTTAAAGGTAATTTGGTTTCACTGCCATAAATTACCAACAGTTACCAAAGTGTAACCTTTCCTAGATAACTTATAAGTTGACCAATGTAAGCTAGGCCTCAGTTGCAACTGTGTTTATTCCTAAATTGTCAAGTGATCCAGAGAAAGCATGAAATTATATAAAGTCTCTCTGTTTATCCTTATTATTACTGTGTATGTATTAGTTCTAGCTTTAAGGGGGAAGGTTTTCAGGTGGTGTGTAAACAGGCATTAAGAAGCCCAGTCTTCATTCTATTATAACTCCTACAGTTATAATACAGTTATCTCATTTTGGTCTAGGAGGTAAAAAATATAAAAGATACATACAGTGAAGCAAGAAACAAAGTTCAGAAACCAGTGTGGGAGGTAGAGAACATGAGGTAATGACTAAGAGTCAAGACTGGGAGACTGAAAAAGAGATAAACCTGAACATAGCCTGGAACTGCTGGATGAACAGAAAAAGCTTCAATAGCAGAAAATGGGAAAGGGCAAGTGGGGAACAAAAGGAAGCTGAAAGGAAATAAAGAGGCAGAGAGATTCTCCAGAAAGATGTTTGGAACCAAGGGCCAGAAGGAAAAATCACCCTCCAGAAGAAAACACTTGTGAAGAAAGGAGTAATTTATTTAAAGGATAACTGTCTCCAGTCTTTGCACTGAAAACTGTAAAGGATGTCATTTGGTTTTCCAAATAAGACAACTTGAGAGAAAAGTAGAGTCCTACAAGGTATAAAATCCACAGTTCTTCTATTCCCCATTATAGCCTAAGACAAGAATCTCACATCTGTTGGCATTAGGTAGACACTATAGAACAAATGTATGTGTAGCTACGCAGTGCTTTAAGAGTTGAGAAAATAATCTGCAAGTAAAGAGCCTGTAGAAAAAAAAAAATGGCTACAATCTTTCCTAAATGGCCTCCAAAGGGAATTGGCCATGTTGCATGCTGTATAGACAGTGCTTGTTTGATGGCTACTTTCTCAGCAAGACCCAACAGATAAAAGATCTAATTGACATTGTCAAAAAATATGTTGCCACATTTCTAAACTCAGTAGTTGTTCACAAAGCACTGAAATCTGTGCATCTGGCAAAACTTCCCTCTGAACCATAAAACTGCTAGTTCAAACATAGTGCTTGGGAGAAACAGTGGATGGCTGATTTTAAAAGTCTTGTTCTTATTACAGGGCTCTCTCCAAACTGCAGATGAGAAAGTTATTCAAGAGATGGTAAACTCCAAGTCAGAGTGTGCTTCACATTCTGGTTTTTGTTTCTCATTAGCTAAATTGATAAGTAACAAGCACCAGAGTGATAACTCTGAAGCCTTTGCATTGTTCACTGTATAGACAGAGTACTGCCATTAAAAAAAAAAAAAAAAAGTTTCCAATTACAAGCTGCCAAATTCCTTTAGCCTTGTTACAGACGATCCACTCAGAACAACAATTTAATTCCTTTTCCTTGCCAATCTAGTCATTGTCCTCTCCACTGAGACTGTCAATAACTGCCAATTGCAATGCTAAAAATTGTGATGATTTATGAGATACTTGGCTTGCTTGCTGGTGGCAAGGGATAAGAAGCAGTTTTGACAAAATCACCTGGAATATGTACTCTACAAAACTGGTTAAATCTTACACCCAAGGAAGACTTTCTTTCATGCCTAAATGGTAAACAATGACCCTCCAAAAAAGTACCTGAAGCATAAGAAAGATCTGATCAAGAAAGGAAAAGTTGATGTCTAGAGGTCAGAACTGCTGGGGTAAAATTATACAATCACTGACAAAAATTATGCTGTGTTAAATTTTTCAAAGAATATTAGAAAATAAAATTGTTTAGCTGCATGAATTTTTAAAAACTCAACCAACCAAAAAAAAGATAATGTAGTAAGAAGAAGGAGAATGGGAATGAAATTACAATGAGGTGAAGATTACAGATAGCTGAGATATGGTCCTAAACTAAACCAACAGTCTACCTTAGTTTCTCAAAAAATTATGAAGATTGACAGTATGGGGGTCAGTGAATAGGAATGGGGTTTGTGGAAACAGAATTCACTTCCTTTTAAGTGAAAGAAAAACTTAAAGGAGAAGAAGAAAACTTAACTTGATAATCTCCATCCCAGTATTCTGAGAAAATTGACACAACATGCATTGACAGTATCACAGTGCGTTTGGCATAGTACCATCTGACTGAATTACATCACATGTAATGTCTGTGTTTGAGGATGAAAGGGGGGAAAAAAGTACAAAGAAAAGAAAGACAAATCTCTGTCCATTTAGATGATTGCCATAATACTCCAGATATTAGAACAGAGTTTGAGGAAACTAGTGATTAATAAAATAGAAATAAATAGAAAAGGGGAGAGTGCAATATGGATTTAGCAAAGGTAGACTGTATCACACAAACACATAGTTTTCTTCAATCAGAGGCATGATTCTTTAAAAAACAGAATGGGAATTAAATTTACCACAGTTACTGAGATTGCTATAAAGTGGTTGGTTCAGATCAAGATAGGAATTTATTAGCTAAGTGGAAAAAGAAAATGATGACTAGAAAAACTATAAATTGAGTAAGGTAGTAGGTAAAATGAAGACAACAATGAGAAGTATTGAAAGAGGGTGCATCTGAGTAAAGTGAAGATAAGTATAAGAGTTTCTTATGGGTTGGTTCTAGGATACTTTTCTATTTTTTCATCACTTTTATTAATTATTTTACCACAAGAAGCATGAGTGAGCTAATTAGATGTACTGATGACAAAATGTGAGGAAGAACTGTTAATAAAGAGAATGGGGACTATCTGTAGCAAGTATTATTTTAGTAAAATCGGATTAATTTCAATAGTTGAGAGTCACAATGAGTCAATTAATGAAGGCGAAGTGTTTCTGCTAAGGCCCGATCATTAAAAAAAGAAGTGAGAGAGAGAAATGCTTGGGTGTATGAGGAAATCACAGTACCCACCTCAGGAACATGGAACAGTTGTCTAAAAGAGAAATGCAACCACAGGATGTTCCGGCACTAATGCTATTGATAAAAGCAAAGGGAAGGAATTGTTTATCAAAGCAAAGATGTTTCAGGCAGAATTGACCGGCATTTTTCTGTGAAACTAGGCTTTGCTTCAGCAGTGCCTTAGTCCTGGAGCATCAGCAGCTTTCTGTCTTGGGTAAACTCTTAGCCTCTTCGTGATGCTTTTAAATGACTTGAGATAAATGGCACATCCAAGCTGCACCCAGTGGTGAGCTGATCTCATAATTTCACTTCCATAAGACCACTCAGCATCTCCTTTTTTGATTGTGTTTGCTGCCATGGTTGTTTAGAGTTCAGTTAGCAAGCACAGGCTGCCAGCTCTGCATTGAGGCAATTCCTACACTTCCTTTTTTTGAGGCTTTGTAGCATGAGATGCTTTGAAGATCTGGGGCTGTTTCAAAATAGCACAATCTCTGAGCATTCCTTTGCAATTCCAGATGTCTCTAATTGAAATTATCATGGGGGCATCTCAAAGGCTGACAGGACTTCCAACATAAAAATCCCAAAATTATAAATCACCTTAATAAATTCATAGGCTTGCTTCACACCTTTTGACATGGGCACTTCCTTAGTGGCTCTAAACTCTGCCTGGACTAGTCTCTCAGAAGGCAACAGGTACTTGATAGAGGCAGGATCAGTCCCCGCTGGCTGCATTTTTCTCATTTGTCACTCTGGCTGTCTGCTTAAAGATAAGCAGAGTTTTGCCGCTGAATGTTGTCTTAAGAGTAAAAGCAACCAAAACTCAGGACTGCACTTCCATGGGAAAGGTCATCCCCTACCCCAGGCACTTTATACAAGACTGACAATGCAGTTCAGGGCTCAAATGAAAAAAAAAAATACATGGTAGGGGAGCTGGGGGAGTGGGTTTGTCTGTTCCTTAAGGAAGTATTAAAACTGTTTTGTTTCTCCTTTGAGTGTTGTGGAGCACAGAGCCATTGTAACTCCTGGGAAGTCTTTGTGCTTACCTAAGACCTGAGGGTACCTTCACAGGCAATCCCCAAGGCTTCGTGATCCTTGGAAGTTCCCTGGAAACACAAGGATTGCCCTCCCACCTTGAAGACCTTGGCTGAGTCCCAGAGAGCTATGGCAGCTGTATCTGCCAGGGCAGACATCTCTCATTGGTAATGGACTCTAAAGCTCCCTGCCTTCCCTCTGAGGGGTTTGACAGTATTGTCTGAAATTGGTGGGTTATCCAGTCTCGAGGGGGTCATTGCCTTGGGCCCACAAGTTGTTTGGTCAGTGGCTGAGAAGCCAGGCTGCAGTTTAATGAGACTTTGCCTTGATCCTCGCAAAAGCACTTTAACATGATGCTTTGCCAAAGCCTGGTTTTAGTTTGCTGAATTGGTTTAAAAATACTTGGTCCAAAAATTCCTAGGCAGCTGTAGGCAATAAATGTTCCCAAAAGAATAGGTAACACTGGAACAGCTCTTGGGATGTACTGCTACTCATGAGAACGACTGCCTAACTGTACTTGTTAAATGATGCGGCACAAGTTGTGAGATCTGCTCTGTATCCTTCACAGGGAAAAAGATCATTCTTAACAAACAGGTTTTTGCCCTGAATAAATCAGGTAGCCAGCCTGCACTCTTTGGCAATGTTTTATAACTCACTGCCATTGCTCTGCTTAGTGGTTTGGGTTCAGTGCAGATCCCTGAGCTTATCTCTAACCTTTTTTATCTCTCTTCTCTGTTAACGGGAAGATTAGTTTCTGTGAACATTGAGATGCATCATCTCTGCACACTGCTAGCGTCTTGTCACCAATTCTGTGCTTCACAAAGGAAGAATTTTAGAAATTTCATTGGCCTTTTTCCATCTTAAGCTCCCTCACTCATAGTCCATCTCCCTAAAAGACATTTCATGCTCTGTCAGGATGCTGGACAACAGAGCCGGTTTGCTCTCACACTGAAAAGGATTTGGCAGCATACTACAACCAAATCAACTGGCTGTCATTGCTCACTGCCAAGCAGTGGGAGATGATATTGTGTGTCTCACGTATGGTGCTGTCTTTAATTAACCAAATGTCTCTGGTTCCAACGCTAAACGTGGATGCTGGGAGCCTCAGCTCTGTGATATAAATTTCTGTGCCATCTTCAGCATCTTGGTTCTGGGCTCAAGGAAAATGTTTTTCTAATTTCTCATTCTCAGTGGAGTTTCAGTGCTTGTCAAAAAAGAAGGGTTTTCTATCAGCTGTCCTAGTGTTTTGGGCATTACTCCTGGCAAAAGTTTCTCACTCTCTTCTCAATGAAAGAGTGAAAAGTTTTACCTTTATGATCATATCTCTATTCCCCAATAACAAGATTATCATATATACACAAGATGATTTTCTTGTTTTCATTGTATTTTTTCCTGGAAGACAATTGTACTTTGTTGTTGAACTCCCTCCGCGCTATTACTGCCAATTCATTCACTTTTTAAGGGCTAATTTTCTGTTACATACTCACTTTTTTTTGGTCTTGAATACTGATAAACCAACCATTGTTACCTTATTCCATTTAAGAGAGAGAACTGTGTGTTTCAGCAAACTGAACCAATCTGTGGACCTATTCAGGTAAGAACACACAGCTTTACAGTCTTCTATATGGATCATCATACAGCTCTCTTTGTAACAGAAAGCCATAGCTAAGTAGACCTATGCATTATCAAGCTGTGGACAAGGGAGTCAAGACAATCTTGCAGGATGAACTCATGCATCAGTCAGATAATTAACTTGCAGGAGTGAAGCATATTTTCCCATTACTTCATTACAGGACTCTGACATCCCTTGGCACAAGTGAGTTTATCCTGCAGGATAACTATTCCTTCATTTGGAAATCTGGCCTTCTTCCTGGAGCTACTGATCTACTCAATTCACTTCTTGCTCAGTACACTTTTGGCTGCATCTTCAGGTAGTTTCACCTTTTTTTCTGTCCACTGCACTGCTGAGTGTCACCGAGGAGTAGAACCAGAGAAAGGCCAACTGCTTATACCACAGATGCTTCTGTATTCTGCCAAGGGCAATTGTTTACCTCTCTGATCAAGGCTGAGTGTAAATGAGGGCAGCTGAGCTGTGACTTTATTTCCCCCTTTTGTACATTATATAGGACCAAGAGGGTGGCTCAGGGTCTGATTATGTCCTTACAGCATCTTAAATGTCATGCATTAAATATTTCCTTGTATACTTCTTCAGTGTTCAGCACTATTACTGAGGTCTTCTTGAAAGGCGATAGCACATCTTTTTATGGATTGGAAAATTAAAGCTGAACCACAGCATCATACAGCAGACAATGCCAAAACTCCTATCTTTATTAGAAGAGCCATACATGGTAGAGTAAGGAATTCATAATATTCTGTTGAAGACACCATATCTCCTTCTAACAGTTAGTCATCTTTAATAAAACAATTTGTAAGAAGGCTTGCTCTCTGTGTTACCCTGTAGCCCAGATTTAGTACGAGCGTTCATTTTGAGAAACAGTATTTTTAAAAATATCCAAATGAATAAGTAACTCAGTGCTATTATAACTAACAATAACAGGAGCTAACAAAAAAAAAAATCTTAATTATTAGTTTTATTCTCAGATCTTACCAAGTGTTAATAATCCCTGAGTTAAACTGAATATTAAACAAAGATATTGCATGTGTAGCTGCACAAGCAGTATCAACAAATAATTCTACCTTTTGCATTCCAAAATACCAAGTTTATCAAACCCAAATCTTTCTCCAGATGTGTTATAATTAACATTTTTTTCCGAGAGAGAGAGAGAGAGAGAGAGAGAGAGAGACCAAGTGACTGTTGAACTGGGACATGGAAGCTACAGGTGCGAGTTTCTGTCTATATCAGAAAGAATTTCACTGTGGAGCAAGTATTTAATTTCACATGAGTGCCTCCAGTATTACTATTCTGAGAGTAGCTCTTTTTCTAGGTTCTACACCAAGAAAAGAACATTTCAAATGTTTCTCTTATTCTTTTCCAATATGGATTGAAAAAAATTTCCCAATCTCCCACTTTTCCCTGAACTTGAATTCCTATTTTTTCAACTAGCTTGACAATCACATGGTCCATCTTATACTTTACTGCCAATCTTGCACATGTCATAAACAGAATCTCCGGCTACAAAATGAATTATTTATATGAAGGGAATGAATCCCAGACTGTCGCAAGTTTCCTGCATGAATACTTTTGTGCCTCTTATTTATCATACACTTCATCCCATATTTGGCTGTTGTCAGACTGAGAGAAAAGGCCCCAAGTAGCTGCCCCAATAGAAACATCTGTTCTTCCCCTTTTTTTCCAGAGTCCAGAGGAGGTAAGAATACAACACTGCTATACTAAGAGTATTTTATTACCCCCTTTGTATCTGTCCTGTCCCTGTGCTTGCAGTCAAGTAGGGAAGACAGGAAGATTTCTTCATTCTGAATAGTTTTGCTCATGGGTAGAGTGAGTTCTGACACACTGGCCACATCTGTCTGAACATCATACCATGGTTTATATAGGTCCTATGTGGCTGTATACTGAATAAATAGAATAGCTTTCATACTTCCACAAATAATTAAATAGGAAGGAGGCTTTCACAATTTTAATATAATTTTACTATTTGTTATTTAAAGTCAGGTTTTTCTCCTAGTCTTATAGAATTACCTGCTTTGGTGCTCAGAATGCTCATGGGGTTGGTGGTCGCCAGCAGACCCTAAAGTATCTGTTCTTCCTGACATGGTAAGACCATATATCTGAATTGTCCCATTTAATTGCAGGCTTCTCCTCCAAACTACAAATGTGGAAGTCTGTAGAGAACAGGAAAATATATGAGCTATGAAAAAGGCCTTAACAAAAAGGAGTGGACCTGCAGAGAACAGTATTGGGAGATAAATACCAATTATGGAGGGTACCTCCTTTCAGCTACACCAAGAACAAAGAAATAGAAATTACATGTAGAAGAGAAATATATCTAACTGTAATTAGGTCAGAAGCACATATGTCAGTAATAATGAGCTCCTTAGATGCTTTTCTCTATTAGGCCTGTTAAGTATTACCCCTGCTCCTCCCCAGCTCTTGGTTATGACTCCAGGTTTTAGATGTGCTTCACCAGGAGCTCCATAACCTGTTGCCTGCAATGGCCCTGGTGAATCTCCAGAAGGCTTTGAGTGCTTTTTCTACCTTAACTGACAGGAGCAAAGCCTTCTGGGATAATTAGTGCTGCTTCAATTGGACAGGTAGCGGATGGGAAATAAACAGGTTCAAGAGCTCAGGGGACATCCCTGTTGCTGTAGGCAGGGAGGCAGTGGAAAATAAATATAGCTAAGCAGTTGGAAAAATATTTATTTATTTATGCTCCTTTCCTTTTGAGATGTGAGATAAGGGCCAGCTTCAGTGCGAACTCTTTTTTTTTTTCTCTAAGCAGTTGCCAACTCTCCCCAGCCCTTGAAAATGGCATCCCACATAAGTCTATGGCCAGCTACAGTGATGACCCATTTGGAAATGCTTTTCCTTATTGTTAACTGTGAAAGGAGATAATTTGTTACATAAATAATGAATTAGATGTGTATTAATTTAGAACTGCTTGTCTGAATGGTTTGCAAAGCAGCTGTGTGATTTTAGGCAGTCATATGCTGTCAATTAACAACTTATTCTAAGCCAAATCTGTTTAAGCTTATTATGTGTATCACACAGTGTGGAATTTATTCACAGGTTTTACTAATTCTAGCAGTATACTATTGGCTGCATAGCAGTTTAAAACTGCTAAAGATTAGTAAAAATCCCAGTTAAATTACTGACAGTCAGAGGGAACTTCCAGCTGCATTCCAACTATTAATCTGCTAGTGATACTTTTCCTGTTGTTGAGAGGTTGGGAGACCTCATTAAAATCCCCAAGTTTTCTTTATTAAAAACTTAATATAAGTCCAGGAAGGCAGTATTAAAATTGAATATTCATAATATTATCAACATTTTAGTCAATTAAAGTAGAGAGGTTTTCAGTTCATAGTTAAACAGGCAGCATGGCTTATACTTATAAGTCTGATTGCTCACTGTCTTTCCAAAAGCAATATGCCTCAAATTTACAAATGACTGACCTTCTGTCATTACAGTTTTTGGGAATATCTGAGACAACTAATTTTTAAAAGTACGTTTCTTTTTCAGAAGAGACTAAATTAAACATTTGATAAGTTTATTTTATATTTTAAGTGTACCACATAGCAAAAGAGGTGTTTCATGTTTTGAGTATTCTGATCTTGTTGGAAGCTAACAGGACCTTTAACAAATCATTAATTACTGCCACTCAACAATACAATTATTCAAAACCTCTCATAGCAATGCAGGTTTTTTCCACTAATTATTTCTAAAAAGGTGATCCTAAAGATAATTGCATGAGTGTGCTACTTTCTTTTATACTTGCCATTAGCATTTGCAATATACGCCATTGTATAGTTTGGACTGAAGTATACAAGAATCACTTTGGCCTGTTTTCTGAAAAAAAATGTCCTTTCTCTAAGAATGTGGTCATTGCTAAGAAAGAAACAAACAATAAAACACCACACAAGCTTTTACACAAAACTCCAGGGCACTTTTTGCCACACAAATTTCATCATAGTTTCCTAAGTAGATGGAGCTTTAGTATCTGCTTCTCTCACCTGTGGAAGTTCTGCCTTCCAGTCAATACAGTGTGAATACACTCTGTCCTGACTCTTTTACCCTTCTTCATCTTGGTACTCCTTACTTTCTTCATTTCTTCTCTTCTCCAGCTGATGTTTTTCTTCCATTACCTATCTAGCTCCACTTTTTCTCTCCAATCTCTCTGCACCTTCAAAGACAAAAAAAAATGAGTACTGAAACCTGCAGGAAAAGTTTAATCAAAATATCTTTGCAGTGCAGCTGCCTGCAAACCAACCATTTCACCAAACTTAGTCAATGAATAATGAGCTTCAGTATCACCACTTTCTGATCCTTCCCTCAACAGAGCAATTCAGCTCTAGTTAAGTGGGCAAAATTTCTGTTAACATAAGAGTAAACAGAACTGTCACAAAACTGAGAGAAAACATTTTTTAAACCTGATAAAAGGAAGTATTTTCTTATGCAGAAAACCTTTAACTCAGTTTTTCTTGGAGCAAGATAACATTGACACCAAGATCTTAGAGCAATACAGCAAAATACAGCTATTTCTACAGAGGGTGAACATCCAATTACATTAGATAAATTTCAGTTCAAGACTTAAATGGTTATTATCTAATCAATTAGAGTCAGACAAGGATGAAACTTTCCTCTTAACAGCAGATTTTGTAATTTTCCATAACAAAACTTGCTGAACCTTCTGCTGAACTTTTTGGCAATTCAGACAAGTACAACGAAAAGGTAATACACCAAATTAACAGCTTGAGTCTGCTTCATTTAATTGTAAGCAAAAGAAGCAGCATCATATTAGATCATATGTAGATATTTCATTTATGTCAGGAAAAATCACAAAGATTCATCCTGACTTTTTCAGGTCAAAGTTCTTCTTAACTAAAATGAGCTGCATATACATTGCATTTCTTCCTCTCTGCTTCCTTCTTTTTCTCCACTTTGCCCTTTCTCTTTTCCATACCTCTACCTGCATAGTAGAACTGCTTCCTCTCCTTCACTCCAACTGGCAAATTCTGATTCCTGAGCTAAGTTTCTCTAGTAAACCAAGCAGCCAGTAAAATTAATAAGATTTTCATAGCAGTGCTTTTCAATTTGCTCTATTGCTCATTTTTCTTATATGAAAGCAGGTGGAGAAAAGGGATAAAATGTCAGCCTTTTGTACAGATCTGAAACAGCCCCTTTGAACTCTAATTTTACAGCAGGATCATCAAAGAATTGCTACTCCAAGGCTTTTTATCAACAGAAACTATTTAAAAAATGATAAAAAAAAAAAAAAACATATTCACATTCTTACCTCAGTTTCCCATTCTAACTTCAGGAAGATCCTATTGACTTGGATGGTACTTAAATGTTGCAAAGCTAACTCTTATTCCCTTATGACCTCATGGATTTCTCAGCCCAAATATAACTTTCCAGGCAATGAAAGCTGAGAGTGGGGTGTTGACTAAAAAAAAAAAAAAAAAAAAAAAAAAATTAAATCAGCTGAGCAAGGATCTGCCTAAATCAGCCATATCTGAAGAGCAGAGAAGTGGGACTAGGCATAGTCATCTGGCTCCGCATAGGCTCTAGGTGACTTAAATGCAGTTCCTCTCCTACCTACCTCCTGGTTATTTTGGTGTCCGAGGGCTGGCTGATGGCTGCATCTGTGTGACAGAGAGTCTGATCTGACTCCATAGCAACCGGTAAGTAAAAAGGTGGAGTGGAATGGACTAGAATATTTTCAGTTGGAAGTGACCTACAATGATCATCTAGTCTAACTGCCTGATCACTTCAGTAGATAGGTTCTGATAGCCATGCAGCTATCTCAGTATGCATGGCTAATTGCCCTGGGTGAAACACAGCCCTGATGTGGGTACATTGCTTCTGGAGCCAGCTTGCTCAGAGTCAAGTTATATATCTGCCCACAGAGCTGCGTTATTCTTTGCACACCAACTAGGACTCCTGTTGAAGGCCTTCCACTCTCTACAGATCATTACATGTTGATTGCATGAGAGCAGACAATCCATGATGAGAGACCTCACTTGACATGCAGGAAGGTGAGATACAAGCCCTTGACTTGGAGATTAGATTTAGATCTAATTTAAAACTCATCTGTGGGGTGAGGCAGAGATCCAGTGCTAACTTACAAGTTGACCTTAGGAGTCCGGTAGTGTAACCTGTGATCACTGGTCAGCCCACTGCAGCATTTAAACACTCATCCAGTCAGGAGGCAGCTTGGCACAGGTTTTGAGCACTTAAATGGTGTGTGTGAAGAGGGATGCTGAGGAAATACCTCTGGGGACCTGGGCCTCAGTTTCACTAACCTGAAAGACCTCTCTTTTCTGTTTCCATTCTACTATGATACTTCAAGGACAGAACACCCTCACCTTGACTGTGGGCCCACCTCTTCATGATGAGCCTGTTGGGTTGATGGGGACTGTGGGTTACAGTCACCCAGCAGCTCCACCCTCCTTGCTGGGGTAGAGCAGGACAGCGGCCCTCAGTGGCAAGGCTCTGCCCCTCCTGCCCCACCACCGCCCCTCGCCCTTGCTCCTCTTGCTCCCTGCTGTGAGACATGAAAGAGCAGAGCCAAGGAGCACTGCAGCTGCAGGAGGATAGAAGATTTCCAGCTGTGTCTATACTGCTTCCCCCTCCGATTCCCTCCCCAGCTGCATTTGTCAGGCCCGCCATCTTTCACTGTGCTCCATCACCTCTCGCCCTTCTCTGTTGCTCCATTTTTATGGAAATTCATTTATAAAATGAAGACAGTTATATTTATAATGTAGAGCATGCTGAAATACTTAATCTTTCACTTCATTTTTTTCAAGTGTGCCTTACTCAGACGTGGACTGATAAGATGACAAGTGCTAAAACAATCTGTGAAATGATGCATGGACTTTTAAGCAAATTAATAAGTGCCTTGGAGCAAAGATATATATAATCACAGAAAAACCTGACTCTTTTCGTAGGAGATATATCCTGGAAATACTGTTTTATCTGGTTAATTAGAGTTAAGGGGTGGAAATGCTGGCTTTCCCAAGATTAAAGAGAAAACTTAAAATATTCAGATGGGAATTTGTTTTATAGAATATACTACATACACACTTTAATATTTAAGTTTGATCCTTTAATATTTAACCAATGGACAGTCCACTGAGACATCTCTTTCATTTCCACTGGGGTCCTGGTACAAGCACCAGCTAGTTTTAATAGACATCACACATTTTAAAAAAAATAGGCACAGTTAAGTCACAGTTCAGCTAAGAGCCATGGGGCACAATATGTTGCATGGGTCAAAAGCACACGTCCTAAAGGAACTAGTGAACTAGAACAGTGTCTTTGTTATTAATCCGGAAATTGCATTTTTAGAACACATATTGCTGACTATATAAGTCTTCTTTTTTTTCTTCCAGTATTTTTTTTTTTTTTTTTCACATGAACAGAGCAAACATCTCTCTTTGTTCCTTATAAAGATCTTTTTACTGTGCTCCTGTTCCAGCTAGGTGATAACAATCCCTTATGCATCTTAACATTTATGTTTATGTAGGCTAGAAATGTTCCTTCTTATACTAGACTTCTTTAATACACACTTCCATCTGCAAGTGACCTGCTCATGACCTTCTTCAGAAATGCAAGGTAACTTGGCTAGCTCTATTTCTGGTCCTTTTGAAACAAAGATTGTCAGGTCAAATTGTGACAGTTTAAGTGTGATGTCTGATATTGACTGCTGTCCAGCAGGGACTGTAAGCACTGCGTCTCCCACTTCATTCAGGACCTTACTATTGACTTGCACTATCATCTTAAGGTTAGTCTTTTACCTCCTTCCAGGCACAGAAATAAGTGGCACTGGAGTAAACTACTGTACTGCAGCCCAGGGATACTCCTCGTGTGAAGCTGCTGGCTGTAGGACTTCAAGGAGCACAAATTACCCGACCACTGCACAGTGCGTCAGGGACAGCTGCAATTACCATTAAAGCACATTTCTGTAGCTCACTTGTAAATAAAATAATGTCCAAGATATCTCCTTGTGTTTGTGTCTATGTGTGTGTGTGTGTGTGTGTGTACACTTTGGACAACATTTTTTAAAAGTCCTTTTAAATAAGGCAGGAAGGTAAGGGAATGACCAAAAACCAAACCAACCAACCAACCATAAAACAAACAAACCAAAAAAAAAAAAACACCAACACAGTTGCTTTGCTTTTCTAACTGTACATTATTGCTAAAAAATTATTTCACTTTTTTCCTGCCCCTTTCCATCCTCCAGGTTTGTCAAACCACTTACCTAATGTCCATATTTGTGCTTGCCAATCCAACAGGAGTGCATGGAGTCCTCTTGGTTACTTCAGTTCCAGCTCAAATTTTTTTCACATAAAAATTCAATTTGGGATATTAGGACCTTTGAAATACTCCTTCTTATAGAGTAAGGACCTGAAAGAACTTGGAGGCATGGAGAATCCCTGATGGTTATTGGCTAGGGTCACTAGCAAAAGGGAAGAAGAGAGCAACACCTTTACATTCCTCTTTCTCCTTTTCAGTTTAGCGGATTTTCTACATAGGTAAATCAGTTAGAGTTAAAAACTTGGGCCTTCAAGAATTACAGAATCCAGCTTGGTCTACTTTTTGACCTAATTTAGCTTAATAATGAAATAACAGAATCTTCACACTATGCAAAATGTTTATACTTAGTAAACGTCTTGCAAATAGTTTCCATTCAAAAAATAGTTTATAAATTAACTGTACTATTATTTCTGTTGTATCTAATTAGAATGATTGTTATTCATATTGTAGAATAGCTTGGATCCAAATGCTCTATGTACCTTTTAAGCAGACAGTTGCACATTCTTCTGCTGACCACTTGCCCAGTATAGAATGATACTACCATCAACAGGTAGACCAGCAGCCAAACTCCTCCCTCCACCACCACATCACGCACCAGAGATCCAAAATGCCAGACAGCCAGAGGGAAGAATAAGTCAACACACTCACCCACCACAAAGGATGCAAAGAAAGGAGCAAGGTGGCCAAGGAACCATGCCATGGGACATAGAACCAGCCAGACAATCAGTCCAGTTATATAGTAGTTTCCCAGAGAAAGATTCATGATCTTGCTGTGCCACCCTGGGCGCTCCACTTGCTATGAAAAGTCATTGAGCCCTTCCAATAACCAGAACCCAGACATAGAACATGCATTATGTAGACAAACCTCCCAACTACACTGCAAGCAGAGTCAGCTCTTATAGAGGTGGCTTCTTGCCTCACCTCCAAGTTAATGTGGAAGGCAGGAGCACCTGGTGGGGATCTCCAAATCAGTTCCCACCCAAGACTGGCCAGACCCTGGGTGAAAACCAGTCAGGAGGGTCTTTCTTGCCTGGTTGTGGACATCATCCATATGCCAACCCCCATTCAGGGCTGTGGGTTTAACCCCAGCACTTCACACCTCCTGTCTTTCTGCTGCATGCAGCAATTGTACTAACCATATTGACCCAGGTCTATTGAAAAGATTGACTCTGTGTATCATGATTTCTCACAAAGAAACTTTTTTTGACAAAGTAATTAAGATTTTTAATGCTATTTATTAATTTGACCAGCAGCACTTGTGTTATAAAAGTGCATAAATTTCAGGAACCAGAGAATAGTTAAGGTTCTCTCCTCTTTTTTTTTCAGGAAAGAAAAAAAAAAAAAAAGGAAAGCAATTAAAGCAATTTTTTCATTATATTCATTAATTGCAAAATATAGATTTGTTTCCCTACTACATGCAGGGACAAACACACCTTCAGTTTAAGTGGGTGACGTTACACCATCTGCCATGTTTTATCCAAGGATAACACCATATAATTTGATTCTGATTGCCCACTTTCCAAGTGCAGTTCTTCACCCTGGATTATTGCATGGCTGGAATCTTTTTTCCTCCCCTTCACTCAATATGAAACTCTACCCAAGCCTTGAGGAAACCTCTGCTGAAACAAATGCATTAACAGTATTTTTTTTTTTAATCTGGATTTTAGCAAAAGAAAAGTTGAAAACTCTTGCCTCATTCCACACATGAAAACTTTGTTCAGTGTTGCCTTAGAATAGCTCGGTCTAGTTAGTTCAAAGAGATTAGTAACAATGGGGTTTCAGTTTTTACAATGTTAATCCATGATTAATCTAAACATATTTTAATGCTCCTTGAAGCACAGTATTATTTTCTTAATCCCAAATTTGCCTCATTGATCCAATCTTTCCTTACTTTTCCCACAAAAATTCAATTTATACAAGCTAAAGTTTTTACAGTTAAATATGATAATACATTATTGTTATTACACTGAATGTAGCCAAAAGAGTTGAGAAGATAGAAAAGTAGGCCTTTTACTATTTCCTACCCTTCTAACATGACCATCATTCAGAAAAAGTACTGAAGGATGAGGTGTCGATGTGATAATTTTTCTGCCTGCTTGATCTTCAGCAGCATTTACAGATACTGCCATTTTATACTAGTGAGAAGAAAACCAGTTAACAAGATGCCACAAGATGCTAGTTTAAAATTTTTCTCACAAATATGACATGTCAAAAAAGAGAATATACACAAATTTTCAGAATAAGATTTTCTTACATTTTGAATTATACCAGGATATTTTCATTAACATTATTTTTAAATATTTTTCATCTCTTTCAGGTGAATAATGGAGCCTATTTGCTATTTCTGAATATACCTTAATATCTGAAGCAGTAATGGATTATTAAATGAGTGTGGTAGTCACAAAATACGCCTTCAGGCTCACATGATATCTCTAGAAATAAAATGGTTTCCCACAATCATTTAAACAATTAAGACCTATATTAAATAACAAAGGTAGCTTAATGCTAAGTGTTGATTCATGGCTCCTGTTGTTTAAAATTAAAAACTTAAAATGGATTTGTTATGTGTTTCCCATGACTGATGCCTCATAGCATCTGCAACACTCACCAAAATCACTGAAAGGTCAGGATACAGGCATTATTTGGGCTTTGGTTTTAATATGCAGGTTCTGAGCAAGTCAACATCATGAAAACACCTGAAAGTTTTAAAGAATTCCCTTCACATTAAAGTTTCAATGGCCTTTGGTGATAACTAATCATATTCTTAAACGTTTGCTTTCCTACTTCCAGACTTGCACTCCTTTGTCATAAGTAATCTTTATTACTGCTAAAGGTTTTATACTCCCCAACAATATTTATGGAGCTCAAAACCTATTTTTTAACCTTTCTATGTAAATGTGACAACTATCCTATCCATCACTGCTCCTCCAGTGACTACAAAGGTTGTTTTAGCAGGCAAGGTGTTTCTGCAAACTACTGTCCTCTTCAGACTGAGTAGAGCCATGCCACATTTAGCCCCAGATGGCTCTCCAGTGCCATGGTCAGATGGACAGGAAGGAGCTTCTGCCTTTGGAGTAACTGTGAGCAGACAGCTGCACAGACTACCCATCTGTTCCCCTGTGAAGAGGCAGCAGCCACACAATCCAGCCTGTCACAAACTTGCCTCCTGCCACAGTCTGGAATCAGAGTGACTGAGGTTCTCCTCTTGTGCCCATGGAGGACATCAGAGCTGTCAAACCACAACAAAACCAACACCACTTAAGTCAGGCCAGCTGGTAGGCAAAAATAAAACACTACCTAAATGGAGAAATAACCTCACTACTGGTGGGCACTATTAGCTTTCCCAGACTTGCCACACTAAGGTGTATAAGAATACCTCCAGGGTTGCCCATTGCTTATGGACACAGTTATGGCCCATTCTGTAATTTATTTGCTCTGTAGCAGCATCTGCTAGGGAGAGGAATAACCTTTAGGGAGATACGATACTCTCCAAAGGCCACTGGTGGTTGTGGGGTGGTTCTCCACTCCCTGCAGGGTAAGGGAGGGTGAGAATGCAAACAAAACAGCAACAAGCCAGGCAGAGCCCTGGCAGAGGGGTCTTCTCTCTGTGCATCCAGAGAGGCCATGCTCCCCCCCAGTGATCCCAGCAAAGGCACCAGTCTTCCAATATTCAGAGGAGAAATCCCAGATGAGCCTTTTTAGAACTGGTCAAATTATACGTGAGGGTATAATAGGTTCAGAAGTTTTTAGAAATAAAATACATTATTTACAACTGAAAGTATTTATTATTCAAACCTTTCTATTAATGCTAAAAGAATATTTAATGGCTAATGTATTAAATCAAATTTTTATGAATACTCAATTTTGATTATTTTCCTTTTTTCAACTAGTTTAAATGTCATGCTAAGAAATAGCTGATTAAGTTCATATCACAAATGAGATTTCTATTTTTTCTTCACAGCTCAGAAACATGCCAAAATAAAAAAAATGAATAAATGTTTTCCGTAGCTTAACACTATTATTCTTAAAACTTTTCAACACAAGTATTAGACTATTAATAAAATGCAAATTCATAGAGGCAATACGCAATATGGAAAATAACTTACATTAAAAAAAAAAAAACAAACAACAACAACCAACTGCTTTTAAAACAGTAGCTGCAATATTTTCCTGGATGTACATGATGTAGCATCTTTTTATTTGTTAGTTGTTGAGTACCATTTTAGCCATTGTCACATTTTGTCCAGGATGAGCATCCACCTGATTAGCTAATATTAGCTGGTTTCATATTTTTAAGCTGCTGTTACTGTTTTTCAAACCCTAGTATAACCCTTTCAATTCTCTTTGTTTTCCTTAAAGTAATTGGCAATAGCTACTGCAAAGATACCAAGAGTTTTTAGGTTTTGATTTTCCTATTTATATTTGCTGTTATTCACATTCATGCTGATTACTGATTTCACTTCTTTAATTTTCTCTTTCCTTATATATTGTATTCTAGCTTATAACTTACAGAGTTCTTTTTTGGACATGAAACAATGTTTTTTAAGTTTCGTTTTCTGTTTAACAATTTTAAACACTTCTTTTGTTTAAATGTCTAGATATTTTATATTGATACTAATATTGGATAATTTTATTTTGGGATAAGCCTAACTCAGCCATATCTAAATTACTTATAATACAAGAGCTACCCTATTAATGGTTAATTTAGTCTTATTTGTTGCCCTTCTGCACAAAGTAGTTGCAGAAAACTTTTCTGAATTCTATCACAAAACAAATAACATGCCAATATTTGCTAGCACATGTTTCTAATATATGCTTCTCAGCACAGACAGTGTATGTAAGGGGTGGTGGAATGTCATTTGATTCTACATTTCTGACGTTTTTCAAGCTGCAAGTTGAGTCTTTTGTCCTTCCTGACTGTTGGCGTGAAGATACATACATACAATTTCCGTGTTTTTTTCATAAAACCTGTTAGAACAGGAGATGATCAGTATAAAGTTGCCCAGCCAATTTCAGCACATCTTGGACAAAATATTTTCCAGGGCACTGAGTAATGTTTAGGGCTGCTATTGTTTGCTATTCTACACATGTAGATATACACAAGTTTATTTGTGTTTGTGTACATTTGTGGTTACCAGTAGGTACCTGTTCCTCTGGTATTACAGGATGCCTTGATACATTATTTTTCATAACCTGGATGAGTCAGTGCTGTAGTAATCAGAGCCAAAAAGCGTATTGAAAGGTAACTTAATCTATATTTTTTTTTTCTGTGGTTTTCGTTTTATTGCATGGGGTTTCCTAATATCATTTTCTGTTCTTGAGAACCAAAGATATATTTTTAATGCCTTGGACTTATGATGCATTCTAAATAATAACTAAATTAAATATTAGTTCCTATCATTTCAGTTGATTCATTTGTTCACCAAAAAAAAACCAACAATTTAACCTCTATCAGTATATTTCAAGAAAATATATTTGTAACAGTCAGACATAATTGTTTCTGAATAACCTGACATTTTAAAAACAGGCATGCTTGTAGTCTTACAAAGAAATTACAAAAACATTACAAAGGCTACTAGAAAATAATTTTCTATAGATTTTTTTCTACTTTGTTCTCTCCTAATCATTCTGTGGACTGTTTTCAGCTATAATTACTGACACTACCTGTTCTTTTTCCACTGAATTTGTGTAGATCTATAATTTTAGGAACTGCATTTAACTGTGTTAGATTCATATTAAGACCAAGCAGTTCATGACTAGAATTCTGAAAGACACTGATAACAGTGGCTCTAGTATAATACACACAAGTTATGTCCAAACATACAGTCATTCACAAACTGTATGTTTATGATTTGGATATTGTGTTCAGACTACAGCTGCAAGTCCCATCAGAACAAGGTAATGTTTGTAGAGAGTTAGAGATCTCCTCTTTCATTCAGCCAAGTTATCAATCACAGGATGTTTTCTTGCTCTACCACTCATTTACTGCATTTACAACAAGTTCTGCTGAACTCAATGACAAATCCATCTGCAAGACAGGGGATGGACTATTCCCATAGTATTCATGAATCAGAATGGAAAGAAATGAGCAGCATTCACTACAATTGCCTGCTCTTATACCTAGACCAGAACTAAAGCTTTGTCACCAAGAACTGCAGCTGCTGAGACAATAAAAAGGATGATGCATGAGACTGCAGGGCATTGCAGTACTTTGCAGTCTGCAAGTAATTAAGAAGGATTTTGAACAACATCCACAAGAGATAAACATCTTAAAAACAGAAGATTCAGAAAATTTTCAGCCAAAATTTCCATAAGAATTAGCTGAAATACCCTGCCAACTGATTCTCATCTCTAGTAGGGTTTGTAAGAGCAAAAAAATTTCAGATGCCTAGAGAGCATTAATTTTATGGAAGCTCTCAATAGAAGAGCAAGTAGATGACCTGCATAACTAAAGACCAGTGATACTGGTGTTAATCCAGGATAGATTAATGCAAAAAGCATGTAGGATTTACATTACAAAGAATTAAAGGATAAGAATATTAATACTACCACCAATCATCAGAGTATATTGGAAAGTACTTCATGTCAAAAACCTGATTTGATTCTTTGAGGACAGGTTTCAAAAAGCTGGGAATCATTTACAGCAAAAGATGTTTCTAGTGGGGTCTGTATTTCACCTGATGTTAGTCAACATTTTAATCAAGTCTGTTACTGTCACTGATCCTAGCTGAATGGCAAATTAAATTGAGGAGGATAATTGAGCCCAAAGAAGAGAAGGCTCCAGGTAGATCTTATTGCAGCTTTTCAGTAGTTAGAGGGGGCCTACTGAAAGATGGGAACAATCTTTTTAGCAGGGTCTATTGCAAGAAGACATGGGTGGACTAAAAGAGGGTAGTTTTAGGCTAGATATAAGAGATAAATTTTTTACGAGGGTGGGAAACACTGGATCCAGTTGCCCAGAGAGGTGGTAGATGCCCCACCCCTGGACACTTTCAAGGTCAGGCTGAATGGGGCTTTGAGCAACCTGATTTATTTGAAGATGCCCCAGCTTATTGCAAGGGACTTGGATTAGATGACCTTTAAAGGTTGCTTCCAACCCAAACTATTCTATTGTTCTATAATTCTATGAAATCCATACATTTAGGAAAAAACAATGCTGACCATAGCCACAGGCTAAGGAATTGCATCCAGGGGCAAAAAAAAAAAAAAGCATTAATTAAGGGAATTTAAGTACACTGATGTGTGAAGGTGAGCTTCCATTATGGTGACCCAGCAAAAGAGGTGGCTATGATCCTTAGGTTCACAAAGAGCAATAAATGGGGCAAAGCCAAGGTGAGCTTAGCTACCCCTTATAGCACTGATGAGACTAATAAAGGAACATTTCCTCCAGCTTTGGTGTTCTTATTTCAAGAAAGATGTTGAAGGTGCACAAAAAGTCACACCCCAAGTATCTGAGAGCTTGAAGAAAATGTCTTGCATAGACAGAATAAAGAATCTGCTCAGATTTTAAAAACCATAGTGAGAGGTGGTTTGATTGCAACACATAAAACCTCTACATGGCAAAAAAATAGTGACTACAAAAGAAATTTTAATAAATCAGGAAAGGCATAACAAGACCAAAAAAAAACAAAAAAAAACCACCATCAGATGAAAGCTAAGCACAAGGAAATTTAGATGGGGAAATGCTCCAGCTGTTAATTGCAAGAATGGTTAATCCCTGGAGCAATGACCAATGGGCATGTAGTTTCCCCATATCTTAATGCCTTCACAGAAAGATTGAAAGCTTTTCTGTAAGAGCTACCTATGTCAGATGCAATATATGCACCAATTAATAGTAAATTATTAACCTCAGAGAGGTAGATGCGTGTATTTCACAAGACATCAAACAAGATGACCTACTGATTCCTTCTGTCCTTCAAACCCACAGCTATACAAAAAGGGCTGAACTCTCCTGTTCCAACCCAACTTTCATGTGTTGTTCATGCATAGGTATTTTATGACTCCTTGCTTCTCACAAAAAGCCCACCGCTGGAGTCACCAGCAAATGAATTATAAGCAATTCCTGTGCCATTGCCTTTCTCTGAGGTGCAAACCACGATGATCCTGATTTAAAGTAAGATCAAAATATGATCATCAGGAAATTAATTATAAATATTTTCATTGCAAATGACTTTTTGCAATGTGGTTGCTCAAATAGTCTGTTCTGCAGCTGTGACTTGGGTAGTTCAGGAGATCCAGCACAGCATTATTTTTCTTTTATATGCAAAAGGGTTGAAATGAACCCCACTATGTAACCTGCTGGTGAAATAAATATGATTTTGAAGAAGATCCTGTAGAATCTGGTAGAAGGAAAAAGGGTAGGCATGAAGAATCTCTCTTTAACTCACAGCTAGAACTAATGATGACAGACTGTCAGGAAAGAAATATGAAGGTATATAATTATTGGCTGGCATGCCTCAGGCATCACCCAGGTGTTAACAATACATAAAGACTGGGCATGCAAGGACTAACCTCCTCCAAAGGTCCTTTAGTATCTATCCTCCAAATATTTTAATAGTGCCATTTGTTTTACAGTATTGTTGGATGAGCAACATATATTCTGGTTATAACAGAAAAGTAACAAGAAGCATACATGCATACAGTCCTTTTTTTTTCCTACATATATGCTGGATCCACACCCAAGGTAACTCCGGTTATGAACCAAACAGCCTAAAAAATTAACTTCTGAACACTCTGTGCTAAACTGACAAGTGTCCCTGCTTAACTGGAATTGAAAATCAGATCCTTTAACTATGTTAAATTCTGACTTCATTTGATATTCATTGTTCGAGCTTCTTAAAAGTTTTAGTCCTCTGAAAGGGAAGCTGAAAGTTTACACTGTAAAAGTTTGATCAGTCACCTTATGTGAACAGCCAGTGGTGACACACTACAGCAATCAGTTTATGGACATCCTGTAGTCTGAGAGTTAATCACTCAGATTATCCAGCGTATGCTTACAAATAATAAAGCAATAGCATAAATCTGGATCCATTTCCGAGTGATTCATAAGCATGGATGGAAAATATAATCCTGATAACTATGTGACGAGCTCTGACACACACAGACACCCACGGACTGGCATACAGTGCAAAACAGTTCTTGTGGTTGCAAAAGAGTTTCCATTTATTCTCTGCTTTCCAAACTTAAGACTGTCAAAAACATTTCAGGCCAATAATTTCTGATGCTTTCTCCTCCATCAAGGGGTTTGGGGTATTTTTTGTACTTGGGATGGGTTCTTTAAGATCTGAAAAAAGATACACAGTCACTTTAAAATAAAAAGAAGCTTAAACATTTTTTTTGCATCATTACAAAATAATATGTGAAAAGAAAATCATCCCATTTCCCTTAAGGCCTGGAGCCAAAAAATTATTTAATTTTAAAATGTCAGCTTAGCAAGAAAATATTTCTCCATATGCACAGTGGGCTTTCCAGAAATATTTGTTTAAGGGCATGATCCACCTCTCATTCACTTCAGACTGATACTGACTTCAAAGACTTTAGTTGAGGCCCTACAGGTACTTTTGGACAGTGGTGAGCTTTCCATGCATAAATCTGTAGTTAAGTACACAGAGAAAAGCCAAGTCCCATTAATTACTCCAGTATGGTCAAGGCAACTTTTCCAGTGCTTCAAGAAACTCAGCAGCCATCCAAAAGCCCCGCCTCTCCTAAGTCCATCACCTTCTGCAAACCTACAGGGCTGGGCCCTTGAAGATCTCACAGCCTTTTTTCCTGCTCTTGCACTTCTGATTGAACATAATGTTTCTTTGTTTCCTCCACATATGCTTAATAGAGTTAGTTAGCTGAAGTACCTGTGTTGAGCCCAAAGGGTCATTGGGGGTGTAGCTAAGCTCAATACCTGCTATGCATGAGGAGGTCCAGCTTGGGCATCGACAGCAACATAGCCTTAGTGTCATTCTGCACTCAGACTAAAAGCTGTCACCTCTCGGTTAGTATGGATATGCCACTCCCAGAGCTGGAAATCTGACCAGATCCCGAAATCTGATCGGATCCCTGGTCAGGGCTCTCTGAGGAAGCTCTCATGCAAAAGACCAGCATTTAAACACAGGACAGATGGATCATCTCAGCAGCAATCCAGAACTATACATTGCATACGGAGCGTTAGCCACATCAGCCTACGACTCCCCAGCAGAGTGGAGACAGGACTAGCTACTCACCTTCCACATCCCTGTATGTACCAGCTAGAGCTCTACCTCAAGTGCTCTTTTCTTCCTCATGCACCGTCTTTAACTCCTGCAGAATATATAACTTGCCAGATGAAATCTGACATATGGAAAACAACTTTGCAAGAAACAATGTCCTAAATGTTCTGCTGAGAGTGATGGTTGTCATTCTCCTGAACACTACATAACTCTTCAGGTCAGATGTTTAAGTTTCACATTTTGAACATGGAATTAATTCTGCAAATTGATTTGCCACTTCCATTTCTAAATAATGCTCTGTTTGAAAATGTAATTCCTACATGTGTGACCACAAAAAAAGAATTTTAGGAAGAACACATTCATTTATACAAGTCTTACATAGATCATACAGCAGTTATTTTAAAAGTACTCTCACTTTAGAGGATTGATGAATTCTTTCTGAAGGAGCCTTATCACATAATAAGAGCCTTTTCTAAAGTATGTAACACTTGCTGTTGTGATGATCCAATTATGAAATCTCCAACGTCCTTAATACTATTTTTGTGCTTCTGTTTTCATTTGAACCAAATTTTCTTTAATTCCTTCTGTAGTTGACTCTATTTGTCAGTCTTTATTTTATATTTTCTATCAAATGTTTTCTTGAAATGCAAAGAGAAGATCACATAGATTTGCTTTTCTTCTTTGTGACTGCCAGAGCTTGCTTTCAGGCAGGTTATTTCACATGCAATGTTGTTTGAGAAGCACCACATTCTTACTGTTAGCATTATTTTATCACTTGTTTTACTCTGTTTCTTTTTCTTGTTGAATTTTGATGCGTACTACTGCCTAGAGTAGACCAGTCGTTGAGTTTCATCTAACATGTTAGATTTTTAACTGCTAGTTTAAGCTCAGAATCACAGTGCTTACTTATAGCTTAATGTATATCCTTCGACTCTCCTTCCTTCCCTTTGTCAGATCTGTTCATGCCACCCATGCCCCCTAAGGCACATGTGCCTGTTGCAGCTCTTTAATTGCTGTTGCTCCCTTGTCTGTTACTTCATTTTCTCTTTCCCAGTTTGCAACCCAGACAGGGTGTGGTGCATTTCTGTAGCAAAACGTCTTCAGAAATAGGGCTTCTTAGCATTCCTAGAATGTGTTGCAAATCTGCAGTGCCAGACTTCTTTCCCCTATAACTCACACCAAGTGCCCTGCAACGCCCCAGCCTTTGGCTCTCCACCCCATCACCTCATACACGTGCACAAATGTGCAACGTGTCCACCACTGAAAATGTGTCCTCCAGCAGTCATACAGGCAAGGGGAGGCAATTATGTTGTCTCAGAGTGCAAGCTGCTCCAGAAGGAGCTCATCCTGCACATGCTCAGTGCTCCATACCTGAGGAGAGCCTCTGGCTTTCAGTATTGTTCCCAACAATGCATAGGCTGTAACCCAAAGTAGCACCAGCATGTAGCAAACTGTGGTGGTCAAAGTGAGAAACTCATAGCTCTGCATGCCTGCAAGGGGTGAGACAGCCTGTGGTACACCAAACCTCTGCAGGTGCCTTCTCTAAGGGCAAGCTAAATTGAACCATTATACAGCTGCCACAGGCAAAGAACACAAAATTGGGCAGTTAGCACAGCTCAGCTGACACGTGTTAACTTGCTAGGCTGAATGTGTAAGACCAAATATTTCCTATATCTTACAGTGCGCATGCAAAATTACCATGTATCATCTAAATAATCAAACACAAAGAACAAAACCAAAACACTTTTGGTATAAACTGCCTTTCCATTAACTTGTCCAAAATAGGACAAAGGGAAACATCCACGGAGTATGTTTAGGATCATGTTTTGTCAGCTGTGGTGGGGAGTGGATGAACCAAGTTTCAATAAATCTATTACAGAACGAGAAAGACGGCAGGAATACAGTGTGGTGGCAGCTGCAGCAGCTTTGCAGTGTGCACTGGTGGTACTTCATGAAGTGAAGGGCATCTTAGTGCTGCAGAAGCTTCTGCAGCCCAGCAGAATAGACAACCCATGAGGTCTCTCCCAGAAAGGAGAACTTTTTGTTACTGCCTACAAATACAGCATCACTACTTAGCAGTCACCTTTATCAAGGGATGATGCATGTGAAAAATTACCCCTGTTGTTTCCCCACCATAAAAAATCCTGGGAGACAACCAAGTAATTTCAAACATGAGGTCGCTTCAGCAAGAGCCCACTGGGATTTACAGTGCCAGATCAGTAGGGAATGGAGGAGCCAGAAGCACTGCTGCCATGATAGAGTGGACCATCACCCAAGCTAATTTACCCTGCTTCTCAGATGTTTGCTCCTGGATAATCATCTCTTTTGTCCCTGTGTATCAGAGTTTGTTTCAAAGATGCTTCAAGAATGCTATCTCTGGCAGCCCAGTGCCAGCCCTTTAAGGATTTATGAAACAAGGGTCATGATTCCTGTACCTATTAATACCAAAATGAGCAAATAGCATAAGACAAAAGCTACTGATTCAAAATTATGTTCATTAATCTTTCTGCATTAATCACCCTGCTGCATTCTGCACCTTGTAAAGCTTGTATATCCCTTCGTAACTAGCCTCAGATCACTTTGTAGTAGTCCAGACTGGATGGGAAAAAGGCATAAATGACTATGTAAATGCTTTGTAATCCATTTATTCCATTTGTTAATTTGTCATCATGCTAAGTACCTGCAAAACAATGTTTGTCAAATGCCACATGAGTAAAACACATCAATCGTGACAAGATGCAGGGCACACAAATATGCTTTAGGATGCTGACTTCAGCCCTCTGCTGCTCGTTCCCTGGTTTGTGTAGTTGGTTATTTGCTTGTTTTGGTAATGGGTGTTGACTACAAGGTCATTTATATTTTCTAATTCAGGGCATGTTTTGGATAGGTGGGAAGGAATTTGGAGGGGGTTTTTAGTAATCTCTAAACATTCTGCACCTCAAAAATTTCAGAAACATAAATCATATGCACATACAAAAATAATCCCATGGATTTTTTTTTTTAATGTTTTTTTTTTCCAGTTGGGTGCAATCACTTCAGAACAACACCACAATTAAAATGCTCTATGGAAAGTACATTTCCCAAATTTTCTTTGCTATTAAAGCAGTTTATGGTTTTAATATAGAACAGAAAGAACCTGTAAATAATCTTACCATTGCAATGGATGCAATTTTAATACTAATTTTCCAGGATTTTAATTAATTAGGTAGTTTAAATGTATTTATTCATTACAGTTTCATACTTTACCTTACAGTTTTAAGTGAGAGGTATTTGAAGCCTTAGGCAAACAAGTTGCAATACAATCCTACTCAAAACACACAGACCAAGTTTCCTGAAGATACACATTTCACTGTCTAGTTTCTACCTACATTTATAAATACCACTAGAATGAATAGGAGTTAAATAAAGCTGTGAGTTTTGGTCCATTACGAAAAAGGGCATGAAACTATCTAGACCTAAGTTGTGGCTGTTGCTATTCTTTTTCTTAGTAATCCTTCCAGCTTAGTTTACATTTCTGAAGTTAGCAGGCATTTAATGACTATGAAATGTGCTTTTCCTCCTTGTACCTCCTTCTACAGAACAGAGGCTGAGATTAGTCTTGCGGTGGATTCATCAGTGCATTTAATAACTGTTAATTTATGCATTACCTTCTAATACTGGCATGATAGGAAAAAAAGAAAGCGAAAAGGATGGGGAAAAAAGAAAAAGGAAAAAAAAAAAAGAGAGTATTCAGATCTGGGAACACAGATTTCAAGCTGAAAAATGCCCAGCTAAGCTTCAGAAGGAGGTGCGGTGGGCATCGCAGGGCCGCTGCGGTACTGCGGTGTGCTCCCAGGAGGAGCCATCTGCCAGGGCCCTCCGCCTGAGCCACCAGCCCGCTTAACCCCTGGCTGCCCGTGCAGGGACACCCCCGCAGCTGCAGCACGGCTGAACAGCCTCTGCTTCGCTTTAGAGTGGTTGTCAGTAATAGTACAAAACCTAATGGCAGCCAAAATACTTGCCAACTCAGTATCCAAGGAAAACTGGGGTGATATGGTTGTACTTAATGTTGTTCTGTCCTATCACCAGGCATCCTGATGTCCAGATAGGGAAATTCCTTCCAGCTCTGTCCAGCTTGTCTTTCCCGCTGCAGATTGTGTAGCAGTAGTTTTGGGTTTTCTTTTCAGGATTATGACCTCGATTCCAGGCTGTTCTTTGGACTCTGAAAAGCTACAGTTAGGAGAGTTGCAAAGAGGTGCATAGGGAATTCAGAGGTATTGTGACAACCCTTGAAAACACGGGCTGCAAATTCAAATTAAGGTGGTTGTGGGATGTGCTACATGGCATCTCTACAGAAGAGATGCATCAACTCAAATTGCAGACAGAAGCCTTGGGGAAACAATTGTTCTCCTAAATGATTAAGGACCGAAACTTTGTTGGTTTTTTTTTTTTTTTTTTGTAGAAGCCTCACAGCAAATGCTAAGCTTGCCAAGAGCACTAGCCAACAGCTTGTTTTGAGTACACAGCAGTCGTGGCAGGAATTTGCAAGTCTTGCCAAAACCCTCGTAACTATAAGACTGATAATCAGATAAACCCACAGGTGAGGAAAGTATTCTCACAGTGGCTTGTAAGAGTCTCTCTCTGTCCAATTTGCTCATGATACACAATAACCAGGTTTTGCAGTTAAACAGGGTGTTTTCCCACCTCCTAACTAGTGCTCTTAATTTCTGCATGGATCCCTCTCCTGTTCAGATCCATGTGAACAGCCTGTTTTGAACAACATTTGGACAGATGCATTTGTGCTGAAAATACTTCTTCAGAAAAGACTGGTTTACTGCCTAGTTCACCAAACTTCGACACCATGTATTATGAATCATAAAATATTAATCTTGAGTCTTTAACAGCATAAATAAGAATCTTGTTTAAACAAGAACAAACAATCACTGAACAGGGTTATGCTGCTGTGGATGATGTCCCCATTACTTTGACAGTGCCATGCTTCCGACCTAGATGCTTTCTTGCTATTTCTTGAACTTGCAGAAATAAAAATCACAGCAAAAGAGTGAGAGCATCATTTTGTTTTCATTTTCATGATACAAGTGCAGATGTTAGCCAAATACACAGATTTCAAGTTTACTTCAGGATCTGTTCACTAACACTAAATACTTGCATGCTATTAACTAATTCTTCTAGTTATTTAATAAATCATTTGAAATAATTTTAATGTTAATCTAATTTTAAGAAGTATTAGACCAAAATACTAGTAGCAAAAGAAAAGTGAAGGGACTCTTTTAGCCAGAAAAATACATAACAAAGGAAAACGAATTACATTTAAAAAGCATCAGACCTTTAACACCTCTGCTAAGCATCAAATCCAAAGAAATAATAAATAATGCACTATAGCTCATGTTAATTCTAACATTATTCATTCATGAATGAACAGGAATAAGTAGCTAACTCAGTAATGGCACTTTTCTAGTATATCCATGGTAATGTAAAAACTGTGTTGGCATTTCGGGTTTGGTTTTTTTCCCCTAAAATGCAGGGATCATAAACCAACGTGCAAGGACCTGACAGGATTGAGGACACCTAAAATAGCATGATTTTTTCTGAGTGAAATAAACATTGGAAAAAAATAAAGACTATTTTCCACAAAGTTTGAATTCACACAAAAGGCTGTGACAGTATCCTTATATTAGCTCACATTCAAAATTACCACAGTTTCAAGCAAGTAATACGGACATGACATAAGAGGTTTTCAAGCATTTAATAAAGTGCATGCTGATGTCATAATTTTTAAATGGGTAGGTTGCCTTTGCTTTTGTGTTGGCAGAATTGTTATCCACTCAGAACAGTTTATATATGCATGTATGTATGTAATGCTAAAATTATAAAATCCCAATGCTTAGTCATTTGGCTACCCCTTCAAAGCAAGCAGCATTTATATGAAACTGAAAGGTCTGTTTATAGAGTGGCTTACGGGTTATGTTGTACAATGAAATTAAAACATGGGATTTGAAATGTTTTAAAATACTTTTCATATTTCTTTTCACTGTAATTGGGGATTTTTACAGTATGTACATTTTTTATTAAACTAGTGGCAGCCTTCTAAGGTTAGAAGTCCTTACTTTATCCTCTAGTTATTACAACATCATTCTTTGAATGAGCATAAAACTTCCTTTCTTAGTAAAATATTTCCCATAACCTCAGCTACTATAAATGGCAGAAAGAAAATGCATACACATGAACATACATTCATGCCACATTACACTACCATGACATTTCTAGGTGGTTTTAAGTGGTTAGAACATGTATTCTACATCTATGTAAAATATAAATAAAAATAAGCAGTAAAAAGAAAAATGCTTGTGGTCTAAATGTTTCCATGGCTTAACTCAATTTCATTTGAAGGACTCAATTAATAGACATTCCATTAAGTGACATGCAAAACAGATACTGATTATTTTCCAGCGTAAGCCTTACATACACAATGTCTGCATGTCCAAGATTGGAAAGCAAATCTTGATCTGTAGCTACACTAAATTCTAATTCAAAACACTAACAGTTTGGATTTTACAGGTCCATGTTAGTGTTACACAAATGACAAATAACAAAAATGTGCATTTAGCAAAACTCAGGTGCTTATTTTTTTAAGCAAAACTGAATTCCCACTTTTGTTGTAGAAAATGCTCTTATTGGAGGATGTCACACTAAGCACAGAAATGTAAGACCATTTTATGGTAACTTAGTTTGTATCTGAAATTCATTACTACAGTTTTTAAATATTGTAAGAAGCTCTATCTTTCCTAAGGGAACTGTTTGATTTAATGACCTAGAAGTTGTGAAGTGTCTTATTCAGGTAGAAAGATCAGTCAGGTTTTATAGGAAATGGCATTCCAGTTCCTGGAGAAGTAGAAATTCAACTTAAGTACATCATAAAGCTCATTTTTAGTACAAAAATCACTTTCTAGATCTGTAATTTAACTTTGGAAAAATTAACAGCATAAAACTTTATTCAGACAAGAAAAATCTTAGATTTTACATTCCAGTGCAGTAAACTGCGGGCCTCCAAATATCATGTTTGATTCCAAAAGGGCTGGGTTTGGGTTTTGTTTTTTCACTCAACCTGAGCACAACAAGGCTACATGCTCTGTCTGCAGGGAGGGAGAATGGGGCTTTAGTGTGACAGATGAGCCTGGCGAATACTTTTGTGAAATAATAAAAATAAATATGTCAGCTTGTCATTAAAAGAAATAGGTTGTCATTCTTTGTTTATTAGTCCTGCCTCCAACCCAGGGTTACCTACTGTGTATAAATAGGATTGCTAGGTAACTTGATTTCCTGTTTCTTTGTAAAAAAAATTTGGAACAATTGGCTCATTTATAACACCTGTTAGGTTAAAAATTTGGTTTTGTATCATTTTCCTTAAAATCTGTACATTCTATATAATAGAAGAGAGGCTATTCTAATCCTGGTTTATCCTAATACTATCTATGAGAAAACTGAGAACAGTGTGTGGTAATAGTTGAAGTGTCCAACGAACTTCATGGTAGAATCAAAAAGAACCTAAATGAGCATGTAAATGTATTTTTATATATATATAAAAGCAAACCAGAGAAGTGTTGGTGGTCACCAGAGCCACAGAATTGCCAGATACACTGTAGGCTTCTCCTGAAGCCTAATACAAATGTCTCTATTATAACATACACCTTACAGTGACACTAGTCCCTTTGTTCCTAAATACAGCCTTGTGTAAAGATGGAGCGCTGTAATTAAGGGAAATAACCAAAGTAAATTACTATTTACAGCAAATTGAAGTAGTACAGTGCTTATTTTTCAAAATGTGCCTGGCTCGGGCAACTCCATTTATTCCCAACTTTCAAATATTTCTGCCACAGACATCTACAGGTTTGATCTGCTAGCAAGAGGAATGTTTTGAGAGCTTGCTCCCTGCCTTTGCTCATAGCAGCCAGGGGAAGTTAATAAATTTAAGACATCCGTTCAAATTATCACTTTCTCGTACACATGGCCAAGCAGGCAAGATACCTCACCCCGTTTCCAGAGCCAAGACAAAAGGAGTGCAGACAACAAGCCCCCATAATGAAAGGACTGAAAGGTGTTTATTTTTGGATAGAGTGTCCCAACCCTGGGACTCTGTCCCTGATGAGATCTCTGTGTGAAAAGGCACAGTGCAGCTTTCAGGCTGCGTCCGTACCTTCTGGTGTGCAAGAAGAAGGTAGATTTTGATGCCTCAGTGACCAGATCTCCTTCCAAGTAGTTTGCTAAATTCCCACTGGCTAGGAACAGCAAAGCTGGAAGTGCACTAGATGGAAGCCAGGGGCCACGATAATTGTACAAAGGCCTGCTGAGATTTTCCTAACTGCTTCCAGTAAAAGAAAGGAGTCCCCTAGTAACAGTGGTAAGTCCCACAAGAAGGAACAGTACACTATGTTCACTCATATATGAATAACACTTATTTTATCACATAAAGTTATAGATCCAGGTGCCCTAATGGAAAGAGGACTTAAACAAATACATCACTGGATAAAAGACTTGCCATTTTTAACTCAGCTGTGACTTAACTTGCACTCTTCTGTTGTTTCTAACATAAGGAGTACATTGTAAGCAGTCACAATCAGGAACATTATTTTATATTTGGTATCATAATCAATGGAAACAGGATTCTGTGAATTCCGTATTTTTTACT
Source organism: Merops nubicus (assembly GCF_000691845.1). Taxonomy (NCBI): domain Eukaryota; kingdom Metazoa; phylum Chordata; class Aves; order Coraciiformes; family Meropidae; genus Merops; species Merops nubicus. Next base: position 37,943 of record NW_008580924.1, on the reverse strand, counting down.
TACATAATCTGGAAAAAAAAAAAAAAGGGAAATCATCTTAGGGCAATGTGGTTGACTATTAAAGGTAGGAGATTTCATTGCTATGACAGGACATTGTGAGAGAAAACCTAAGGGACCAGATCCTTATCTCCTTTGCACCTTTCTGTGTTTGTTTAATTATCCAAAGCTCAGTTATAATAGGAAATATAAAGCAATTAATCCCAACAGTTGTAAAAAGGTCAAAGCTTTCTGATATTTTTTAATGTTTTCATTTTTAAAGGCTATGTAATATTCTACTACTAAAATGATAAAATCCCATTGACCACTACCTGACTTCATATACATTTCCACTGGAGAGGGGAATAATCTGAAGCCCCAGGAGCACAGAAGTAAAATGTTACTGGAGGTGAAAAGCTGAGCAGACCTTGCTCTGGGGATTCAAGGTACACCACCAGTTAACCAGGAAATGCCACAAGTATGAATTGTCTCTGTGCTCATGGAGTGCCAGATTTTGAGACCACTGAGTATTAGACAAAGCAGAACTGCAGCTACTAAGTTAGTCTGCACTTACTTATAGGGCTGCTCTATGATGAAGGCTGAAAACAAAAAAAATCTTCAGAATGCCTTACGAGTCCTCAGATGATTGAGCTTACTGTCACACAGGCAGTAGGAAAAAAGAAAAAAAAAAAAAAAAATGAAGAAAACAGAAAATGCACCATTCTGTGTTCTATCAGAATAGTTCAAGAGTCCCTGTCTCACTGGAACAAAACTAAACCAGCGATATTTTCTGAGGCAAGAAACCTGCACCTAGATCAAACAGAAGAATCATTTATTCCAGCACCACTTTCCTGACTATCTGCCTGAGAAAGACCATATGGACAGTGTACAGGATAGAAATGTAAAGCGTGACAGCATTAAGTGAGACTGCAGGTCCCACCAATAACTCGGTATCTGGCCTCTAACAGTGGTCACTTCTACTCAAGCATGCATTCCCCTGAACAGCCTCCGAGTAGCAGGTGACACCTACTCTGAGCCAGGAGCATCTTTGCATTCCACAGCTGTCAGTCTGGTGGGTTTTTGGTTACCCTGAATTTGCCCAGTCACTTTCTGAATCCATTGAAAATGATCCTTTCTTCTCTTACACCCTCCCAGCTTCCCATGCTTTTGAATGTTTAGAACCATTATTTTTAATCTGCATTTTTACATGCAATAGCCCTCAATAGCCTTACCTACCATATACCCCAATACTAAAAGCCTACTCCATAGGTGATACATACTTTTTTCTTTCAACCTATACAAATTTTTCTCCTAAAACATGTTAGTGCTCCTTACACTAATGGTGTAAGATGGTGAGCACAATGGAAAGTTCAGAGTGAAACTTGCCATTGGGTCTGTAATTTTCTTACCCTTGGCTGTGGATGAACCTGCTCCCAGTGAACAAGTGTTAACTCACAACTGGAGACAAAGGTGCTACTAAGCCCAGCTGAACCCGAGGGTGACTGTGGCATAGAGCAGTGGTCATACTGTGGGGATAAGTGTAGGGAGATTATCCCACTGGGAGTTTAAATCTGTTGAGTAGGAGCATGTGTCTTTAAAGTAACATATAAATTGGACATTGGAGGTATTATCAGAGTCATATGAGTGGCTGGAAGAGATTATCAGTAATCTTGGATGACTGAAGAGCTACTATCTTGTCCCTGAAAAGCACCAGGTCAAGAGCAGCACAGTGGTGCTGGTTAGCAGATGGGTGGAAGGGGAGAGCTGAGCAGCTGGAAGAGCTCGAGAGTAAAAGGTGATGATCACTATGCACAGAACAAATGTGATACTTGAAACTTTATCCAATTCTGCTTGCTCCCTGGACATAAAACAGCTTATTTGGACCTCTGTTAACTACACATCTTGGAAGGAAGGATCACTTTAAAAACTAGGAAAAACAATTTTCTAATGCTTCCCCTGTCTGTAGGCTACTTGGAAGAAATAAGAGATGCTAATCAAAATTCTAGCTAAAAAAACCATTGGCTAACATTTATTTTCAGAACAATGTTCCTGGCACAGGGAGAAACCATCACATATAAGGCCTCTAGGATCCAAGATTGCTAACCACTGGCACAGTTCTCCAGTCAGTGTATCCTTTAGCATTCTCCTTTTAAGTTGCTTACTGGGTATGAAACAAAATACTAGAGGCTGGAGAAGAGGAATCTGTAAAGTGTAATTGTTTTAGGCATATTTGATTTTGACTTTGATTCCTCTTCCTGAGCTTTCATTGATCTGGATCATCTGCCTCTAGATAACTTTACTTTCTGTATCTGTGCCTTTCTTTTATAATTCAGAGGCATATGAACCATGAAAGCAACTGAAAAATAAAAAATCTCCTTTGGCTACTAAAACACAATCAAATTATTTTCACTGATTCATTCAAAACATTTTTAACCCTTTTTAAGAGCTGTGTAATAATTATAAATTAATAAACCTGAATTCCAAGCAAAACATTAAGCAATTGGAAAGCCAATTGAAATAAGTTCCTTTTCAGGGGAATTCAGCACATGAAAGTAACAGTTTGGGGAAAGCTTTGGAATATTCCTAAAAATATCTTAAGTAGCAATATCTGCTCTTGAGCTTTTGTTACTTCTTAAGGTAAAGAAAAAATAATGGGTTTTTGCAACTCAAAAGAGATCTAGATCAAAAGTGTAATTTGGTACTCAGTACTAGAAGCATGTAGTCAGTACTGTAAACCAGGGTTTAAAATGTTCTGATCTAAATAAAACACAAACATTAACGTGACATTTCACTTTTCTACAAAGCTAGAAGACTGCTGAAGGACAAGGACTACAGCAATGAGCCTCTGTAAGAAAAGTCAGCTGAAAATGAGCAGTAGCAAGAGCTAACTGTTAGCAAATAGGTTTCTAGTAAGAAGTCAGCTCCAACTGGACATCTCTGTGATAAAAGAGATGATTGAAAGGCAGGTCCAAAAGGCACTGAAAGCCAGGTCCAGGCAAAGGAGAGGTGTAACTATACTGATGATGGGACAAAGAAGGAAACTGGTAACTATGGGAGGGCCCAGGAGATAGTAATGAGCAATTGCAGTCATAAAATTTTAGTAATAGTAATGATGGGGCTACTAGGTGGATGGATGGTGAGAAACTAAACAAAAACAAAAACAAAACAGTCAGTGCATGTGAGGAAAGATAAAAAAAAAAAAAAAACCTGACTTTAAAAAAGCTCTGATAATCCAAGGGCATGAAGAAAGGCAGTCAAACATGTAGGTACAAGATGTGTTTCAGCAGGGAGAGGAATGACCACTTGGGCATTGAGCAGCTGTGGAAAGGAGGAAGGCAGCATGGAGCATTGCATGCCTCTGGCTGCCCCATGCCAGGAGGGGACTTTGTGTTACCCAGGGATGGGTGAGCCAGCAAGAGTGGGCAGGAGAGGGAGTGGGTGGGAAGTGACTCCCTCATACAGCAGCTGTGGGGCAGAGTGTGCTTCACCAGCCCTTCCAGGGGGTTCTTTCTGAAAAGAAGCCCAGGATCACATTGAGGTGCCTGGTGTGCAATGGTGCTCAGCATTTTCTTTAAAGATTTAACCTTAGCTGTGACTGAGCCTGGAAGGAGGAAAATGAAAGCAAGACAAGAACATGAATTATTGATGTTTCTACATTATTGTGCTTAGAAAGCAATAGCCAGGGAGCTGGATGGAAGGGAGAGGCCTTACAGTGTGGAATCTGGGGGGGAGGGCATATGCACCTCCGAAAAGGAGAGGTGTGGAGGTGGCATTTTATTATTACTCTTACAGCTCTGGGGAAAAAAAAAAAAAAAAAAGCAATACTCACTTATCTTGATCAGGAGTAAAAATGTAGCAATCAGGAATTATGGAACTGAAGGCTACAGATTAAATTAAGGTAGCATCAGGAGCAAGACAGAGACTTCTTATGTCTGGGACATTTAATCTTTGGCAGCCCATACCAGCAAAGAGTTGATCTGGCCAATCTCCTGGCATTTTTCCATTTATGATTTTATTTTTCTATGTGTACACTAACTCATCGCTTAAATGCCCAACTATTTTCCCTACCTTATAACCACTTCAGTGTAGCTGGTGATTCTGAACGCCAATCAGAAGCATTTGCAATTCTGTGTACCTCCTTATGTGCCCATCATCTGCTGTACTGAAATACTCTTACTGAACCAGGTGGCCATCATATACAAACAAGGATTCTTGAAAAAACAAGAAATTTGACAAGCCTGCTTGCCTGCCTGCCTGTTATTTGGCATACTAAACGTAGGCTGTGGAGAGGAAATGTGCCTTCTGTTTCTTCAGAGATTTTCTGTGGCAGTAGCTTCCTCTGCATCGCCACACAGCAACTTTTTTCACATAAGGAAAAAAAAACTGAATGCAATTTATAATGTATGTTTTTCACAATAACTAGCAATACGATCAATAACTAACAATAGAAATGTTCTGCTAGTGGCAAGGAACATTTTATGGTCTCAGCTCCATCAGCTGACATTACTAAGAAATACATGCCATGGTTTCCCCCACAAGACAAACAATATTACAGCTACAACTTCTCTATGTTTCTTACAGGCTTGTTGTGATCTTTATTTTCTTTTGCATTTTATTTCCTAGGTTATAAACATATGCTTTGTCCCATCCTGTGGCACATCTACAAAAATGAACATTTTAATTTATATTTCTGCTGACCACTCCAGTCCAAAATTCCTAATGAAGCTTTGAGAATGCCTTAAGAATGAGATATTTCAACTCATCTAAAATCAAGATTCTGTAAATCTAAATCCTCTCTAACCATTAGGGTCTAGCATTAAGATGCTCAGGTATGAGCTTTTAGCTCTCTCATGGTTAAAATCAAAACTGCGTTGACTCAACCACATTATGGCTGATGCCAGGTATTCCTGCACAAAATGGGTTGGCCTCAGGCAACTAGTGCCCATACAATGTAGAATCTTGTATAGATGAGCCCAGAACTAGTATTGGAAGTAAACAAGGGGTCATGTGATCCCCAGACTGATTGTGCAATGGATTTCCTTTAAAACATTCTGCCTGTGCTTTCCATGTCAGTTATAATAGTTTATAGTGGCAAAGGTCTGGAAGGTACCTCAAGAGGTCATCTTGTCCAGCCTCATTTCTTGAAGAAAATGTACCATGTTTATGTCATTCCTGACAGATATGGGCTAGGCATTGGCACTTTCATCATTGGAGGTCTTTACATACTATATCCTCCACCAATTTGTTCCTCTGTCTTTACCACAAACAAAGACCTCTTATCTGCCTTATATATTCCTTTCTGAATTTTAAACCAGTTGCTTCCTGAACCACCCACCATAAATTTAAAAAAAAAAAAAAAAGACCCACACAACACATTAAAAATCGATGTTTCTTTTGTCTTGGCAGAAACTTTTTGTAACTTTGAAGCCTGTTGCCATTTCCTCACATTCCACCCTCACTCTTCTCTTCTTATGAGACACTATCTCTCCGAAATCCTAGGCGGGTACATACTGTAGATCGTGCTTTTGGTCTTCATCCCTAGATATCCATATTGTGGACCTGAGAAACACCAAGGACTTCTTTCAGCTTGCATGCCTGGTTTTCTTTCCTAAGAGGTGAAGTGTCTAGGGGTTGACAGACGGAGGAGGGGAAAGGATATGGGCTGCCTGCAGAGCTCACAAATAGTTGAGGTCTGCAGCCAAACCCTGAGAGGGAGGGTAGACTTTCTGATTCCCACCATGCCCAGCTCCAACCTGCAGGAGCACAGTCCAAGGAACCATGGCACAAATTGCTGTGGCAAAGTGTAAATTTTGTGAGATAAGTGGTACTTCTAGACACTATTCAGTGAAAATTAAGGTTTTTTTCCTCTCACAATAGTACTTATGAAATAAAACTGTTTCATCTAGCTCAGTGTCACAATTACTGTGACTACACAGAAACCAGTCTGACTTACCCACCTGGTGTAAAAAAACTAAGTCAATAACAAACTATTAGTTTGTTTTCCTTACTTGGTTTTCTTTCATTCCTATTACCTCAGTTTAGCTGACACAAGGAAGACTGAAGGGCTTCCAGGATTGGGAGAGGGACCTGCTCCTTACATTTCTAGCAGACCGTTTGCTTGACTTCATGTTTGTAGCAGGAGAACCATGCACCTGGACAGCAGCCATTTGCTGACAAATGAAGAAGGAAGCCCAGATTTGGTATACACACACACAAAAAAAATTTAAACTGATTAGCTGCTGGAACTAACAGCCAGCCCATGCAAACAGATTCAAGGAACCAGCACCTAAGCAACAAGTGATTGTTGAGATCACTTGAGAAAGTTGTAGGCATCTCTTAATGCCGTGAGAACATATGAAAAGATTTCCCAAGAGGATAAGCACGATGGGAAAGGGACGGACTGAAAGGAAATTGGTGTTCTGTCATCTTTTCTGTGGTGCTTTTGATTTTGAACCAAAAAGTATAAATACATAGATTCAAAAGCCACAATAGGAGACAAAAGGCAAAAATTACTCCGTGTTTTTTGACTGTGTTACTGTAACACAGTTCTGTCAATGCCATATGAAAGCCATGTGCAACTGACAGAGATTAGATGTGATTAACTTTCTGTTTATGAACCCTCTTTTTTTTATTAATAATATAACAAAAATATGTAAAAACTAATTTATTCAATAAATTATGTGGTCTCTCAAAAATAAAGTAAAGCAGGTATTAATAAATACAGTTACTTTTTATATACCAGGGACTTCTGATAAAACAGAGTCCATACATGGAATAAGGCTCTGGAGATATTAAAGTGCATCCAGCAGTCATTAATTAAATCCATTATGTTGTTGTTAAGATGAATGTCAGGAAAGCAACAGCAGAAATGTTGCTGAAAACCAGACAAGAGTAAGCATAAGAATACATACATCCAAAGAAATGCCTAAGAAAATCCCATAATGTTGTCTGTACACACACACAGCATTACAGCTATAAGCACTTACTCTTTGCTAAAAGGAAAAGTCCAAATTATTTGTGCAGTGTCTAGCTTTACCCAGAGCCTTTCTGAAAGTATATTCCTTTCAGCTTGCTCCAGTATGTTAGGGAGTGAAGAACAGTTCTGACTTCTGAGAATCAACAGGAATTTTTACTGTTGGAAAGATATGCTTCTCTTTTATCTTTCTTGATATATGCTTGCCCTTCTAATTTGTTTTAATTTTACATTTTAATAAACTCATTTGGTAAGAAACGCATCTTTATGGCCTTTTTCATTTCAAGAGAAGAGTGTGATCAAGTATGGTAAATGTCAATAGAAGAGAAAATATTGATATAGGCTAATCTATTAGAGCAAAAGAATCTCTCAGACTTTTAAGCCCTTTGCCATCATTTAAAAACAAAATAGACAAAGCTATATCAATGGAGACAAAATACTGCCCTCCCTTTCAGGCCTGGGAATGATTTCAGTCCTAGCCCTCAGAAATCCAAGAAAAACTTATCTCGCTGGCAGCAGTGTTTTAGTTCCTCAGTGTCTTCACAACACTAGTTGGTTCTTTACTTTTTTTTAACTCCAAGGTTATTTTGAAACAAAGTAGCAGTGTGTTACAAAACTTGAGGTTTTGAAATACCTAAGTGTTGAATTTCTCTTTGCACCAGTTTGCAAGGTCAGCTCTGGCTATGCCAAAACTCTAAGGGGCATGTCCTTCCTGCTAGGAAATTACACTTACTACATTTATGTGCTATTTTATTTTTATTCAGTAAGATCCTCATTAAAATAACTAAAATATCTAGATCCAACTATCTCTATGTAAATGAATCTAGCTCAGAACTTATCTGTGCCAGTACTAATACGGCAGAAAACTGGGAGCCTTACTGCAAAAAGGGCTTTCACCTGATGTTGCAGATACAGGCAGAGTACCGTCAACACACTGCCCTATCATAAAGATGTCTTACTTCTTGGAAGGAAACCCAAAATGTTTCCCATAAGCCCCACCATCATTGTACATGCATATCCCTGGGAAAGAAAAAGTTAATACCAGCAACAGGAGCAAAGTCTGATATTCTCCATTGCATGTTGCTCACTCAGCAGCAGTCCTGAATGCTGAGAAGTCAGGACCCCCAGCATGAAGTATTACCCAAAGAACTATCATTGGCAGTTGATGTCCCTCATCAGAATTTATTTTTTGTTGCTATGATTCTGAAGTACTGCAATGTCCCAGCAAGGGCTACAAGATCTGTCTCTTTCCAAGTGATGAACATGAAATCCTCTTCTGGTCATTACACATCATCTTCCAGAGCTTGCTGAGCTAGCTGGACGTAAGTCATCTCTGGTCTTAGCATAATATGGCTACACAAAGGCCTTAAAAGCCGGGACTGACTGATTTGAGATAGATTAATGAAGGTGCAATGCTGGGTGCGCAGGGCTAAGGGTGCAACTAAATCCCATCAAGTATCTGCACCAAGTACTGCCTCCTGTTTGTCACGAGGATTGTAAGGCCTCAGACCATCTGCATGTTACACTGCTGGCTCAGAAGCAGTACCTATAGTCCCCTGCATGCCTCTCATTACAAGTATTGATTTGATCAGGTATATAACTGGATGCCTGCTCATACCCATGCCAAGCACGAGCAGCTTCCCATGCTTCATGTTCCAAAACAACAGAAAGAAATCTCCGGTTTCCCTGTGAGATTCAGCAAGTTCTCCCATAAATTCATCAACCTTATTCCTTTGTGGGTGTTAACACAGAGAAGCCACCACTTTTCAGATTCGCAGGATTTGAGGCCACAACTCTTCAATGAACTACTCTGATATCCTGTCAATATGAATGTATATCACAGGGCACAGTTCAAACAGGTAGCTCCCTATGAAGAAAATGAAATCAAGAATAAAGCAGTTGGCAAGTGGTAGAACACAAGACTATGTTGTCCTCATGATTATTTGCCTTTCTGTTAATCTATCAGCAACACTCTTGTACTGGCTTCACAAACACTGAGGCAAATGTTGTTCTGTGCTGAGCACAGTGTCAGTCCCTGCAGAAGACCATGAGAAACACCTGCACTCAATGATGGCTCTCCATTGACAACTACTTGTGTTACCTTTCAGCTAGCCAGATTTTAATCTATTTAACATGCGTTTAATTGACACAGTATAGTGATAGGGTTTTTCTTAACTCAGAACAGCATGTTGTACAAAGTCAAATACCTTTTAAATATCTAAGTGCATCACACCTACTTGTTTAGCATATCAGCCATATTGAGCAACGTCAAAGGAGAAAAGCAATTTTGTTTATTAAAGATCTATTTTCCATGAAACCATGCTGGCCAGTATTAATTTTATTCTGATCATTTTGCTTATTTATGTACTATGACCCCATGGTGCTCTCAATCTAACACAGCATGAAACCCACCCTACCATTTCCCAGGCCTTGTCACATACCTTCATGGAGTTTGAGGGTAACGTGGGGCACTCCACTGTCCTGGAATTTCCCCTAGTTTTCTAAAATTAATTGAAAGCAAACATGGCTGAGGACACAGTTTCTTTGCTTGCTTTTGTAGGTCACTTGCATGTAAGTTTGGAGAATCTGATGGAGATATGGTTTATTGGCTTTTCTTACCTTTTAAAGAGAACCTTTAACCCTCTGAGTTTCAGATCACAATGTGTATAACATCATGCCATGATTTATACTCTAAGCAACTAAGCCCATTTTAATAGCAAAGCTGGCTTGGTCAAGCAAATTATGAGGGATAATTAAAAAAAAAAAAAAGCATGGATTATTTCTATATATAAGGTCAATGGAATCTGGTGAGGGGAAAAAAACAGTCCACCCTCCCAGTAACATGGTTCACGAATCTAACACACAAAGGAACAGCCAGAAGGGGTGACTGCTAGATTTCTTCTCTCCCATTCTGGGAAAAGGAAAAAGTGCAACAATAGTAATTCTGCTCCTATCACAAACTAAGGGGTTTTTTAATATATATGAAAAAATTTAATCAAACAATGTTGATTTACTTACAGATTATTTCTCTTTCTTGTGTCATGCATCAGCCCTACATAATTCCTGATCTGAAAAAGTCTCTGGTCACCTAAGTTAAACTTCAACATCAGGAGCAGACCAGCTAAAATAGAGGAAGATTCTTGCAAGTAAAGTGTTAAATATGTTCACAGTTGTTTGCAGGATCAAGATCAGTGTTTTCAGTAATTGACTTTATATTCATTCACAAAACAAAAAAAATAGGATAATGTGTATGTTTATCTCATAAGTTAAAAATGTAATTTACTGAGGAATTTTTCTTAAATGCAAATTTATTGTTCTATGCTACTGCTCATCTTCTAATGACCTGAATCTTTCTTCACTCCGTTTTGGCAATTTTCTAAATGAAAATTGTTTCAACATGGAAAACAAAGATTATCTCAAAACACTAGAAAGACACCTTTGATTTTTAAATAAATAATTTTTGTGAATAAAATGGACTCAAAATCTGATATCTTTAGTTTCTCTAAAAGGGCTGCATTTTGGAAATCACCATCTCTGTTTGTACAGTATCCAACTCACTATAGCAACAACTGAGATGAGGGCATCAAAATCCAACTATGATATACATTGGATATAAACAATAAATCACTACTAATTAGCCATTATAGTAGCTGATATTTGCTACTTTAAATTCTTGCAATATATCATGGATTTTTTTTTTAATTCTAAAACTGAATTAATATCCAGCCTTTTACTTAAGAAAAAAAAAACTGTTAGAACTATATTTGGCAATAGACAGTACAACAAATCCCTGCCTGATTCATTAAGGTTTCAAAAGAAATTTTTCAAGAAATGTGGCTTTCAAAAAGGTATGTGTTTTAGTATGTGCAATTTTGAACATCAGGTGAGCTTCAGAAAATATAAAGCAAAATTAATCCCCATTTTCATATTTCATCAATTCTAGAGAAAGGATATTATTAACATCAAAAAACATTAATAATGATACACATTTCTAAAAACTGGAAGAATTACCAGATTTTATTTTGTGATGCTTTTTCCAATAAAGTACATAATTCAAATGTACTTTTTAAAGTAAACAAGTCAATTCGAAAGCCTCCTTTGCTCCTTGTGATCAACAAAATTCAAAATAAATACTGCATAAAATCCATCTAGATACACTTGTACTCATAAGAGTGTCTTTATTATTAAGCAAACAGAGCTGTCATGTATGAAATGCTGAGAGTCCAAAACCAGAGCTGCATATCTTCTGACAAAGAGCTACCTCACTGTTTTCGCTGTTGTCTTTGAGGCTGCAAAATCACAACGTTTCAAGAATTTCTTGTGAACATAAGTGCTGTTTTATTAGGAAAATTACTTATGGTCTGATATTAAATGTTAAGTTGTAGATGTCTTAAAAGCAAATAAAGCTCTTTTCTTTCTCCTAGAAAAGAAAAAAAAATAAAAGCTGGGGAAAAAATTGTAAATCTTATTTAAGTTCCTTGGATTTAATTTTTTCTGATTTCATGGGGGGAGGGCGGGGAGAATCCCACTAGCACTGGTAATTGCATAAATGCTACAGAAAAAAAAAAGGAATAGATGAATAAAATAATTCAAGCAGTGACGTTTACTACCTGGACCAGATTAGTTTGCTGCAAATCTAATTTGCATGAGATAAAATTAGGTATAGAGGAAAATGTAACTAATGCCCAGAACAGCTTATAGGTGTATATAGCTACCACTAAAAGAGAGTGTGAATAAGTGAAAATACGGAAGTAATTATTTGTAGGCTGTGTATTTAAAAGAGAAGTCATTTTGAAGACGTTACTTTTCATGTTCATTTAATTTCCTTTCCCCTTGTCTTGAATTATTTTTACAGTGTGGAAGTTTACCTCTCCTAGCAAATGATCTAAGCAGCTTGTGGGCACATATTTTGATCCATTATAAAGTACTATGTATTTTATTAGAAATTAAAGTGATATTATGAATAAACTCAAGAGAAGTGAAATCTCAACACCTCTAAGAGATCAGTCAAGGTGTATTTCTGATGCACTTATAAGATTACTTATTCATTGTGCCTCTATTGAATACAATAAAAAATAAGGTGCATTATGTTAGAAAGCATTTTATTGTCTTCTTCTATATCTCATTTTATGCCTAAACTAGTAAATGGACTTCTTTCTAATGACATAGCCATGTTATTATCAAAGTGCATATTGTACTGCCCAAGATGAAAGCAGCATGTTTAGAAATCCAATTACAAATTCTTTCAATCAAAAATACTGTGAATGCATTTGAATATTTTTTGACCTAAAAGAATTAAAACTACAGGTATACTATGTATTTAACATGTAGCTGCTTTTTTCAACCTTCCATTTATTTCTAGGTTCACCTGAAAACACAGCTAAGTCAAATTCAAGTAACTCTGGCAGTTCTGAACATAACATTACTTTTCCACAATAGGAAAAATTACTCACTTTTTGCACGTGGTGCCTATGAATAAAACACTTGAGACATTAACTGTTCAACCCAGAATCTGAAATTTATCTGTCGTTGTCAGGGATGGTGATTCTGTATTGCACAAAATGAAGACAACAAAGAATAAAAGAAGGCAGGCATGAAAGAAGCTTGCTTCTCTTCAAATGCCAACATACAAAATTAAAGCTGACGTGAACACCTATTGGAAGAAGTAAAGGTGGAAAAATAAGTTTGGACACCTAAAGTTTCAGCTTCAAGTGATGGCCATATCAGCATGTGCAGTAAGAGACACTAGCACCTTTCCCCTGCAAGCCCTGTCAAATTCAAAGAGGATGGGTGGACAGGCCACGCTTCTCCTCCTCCTCACTGGTAATAATGTTCCTGAAAGACAGACTGGTCTCTCAGTTACAATTCTTTGGCTCCGCATAATACTTTGTATTAAATTCTTGGTAACACCTTTGAGTCTATTGCTTCTTGAAGCAGTTTGTCCTATCACACAACAAAAGGAAAGGAGGATTTTGCCTTGGACCTGAAGATATTATCAGACTGTCCATTTGCTTTTCTTTTCACACTCAAACTGGGTACACAACCAGCCTTTTAAGTCATGATTCATATGACTTGCTTTAGATGTCATTTTTTTAAAAGGATATGACCTGAGCTACTAAAGGAGCACATTTCTGTCCTTTAAGAGAAGCCAAAGATGAGGAGTGCAGATGCTTGCATGAATACCATCCCATTTGACTCTGATAACATTCAAGAAGGATGAGTCGTACAAAAAAAGCACTGAAGGAGTTTAAAAGAATCAGACCAATCATAAAAAGCAAACACCCAAAGTAATAAAGATCATTAGCTACAACATAAAACAGGCAGGCAGAAGGAGGAGGCAAAGAAATGCTATTTTTCAGATGCTGATACTTTCAAAGATTTCCCAACAATGCTTCCTTTCAGGCTCTTTTCAGTGGGGCCCAGCAATAGGACAAGAGGCAATGGGCACAAACTAGAGCACAGGAAGTTCCACCTGGACATGAGGAAATACTTTTCTTTGAGGGCTACAGAGAACTGGAACTGGCTGAAAGGGAGGCTGTACAGTCTCCTCTGGAGACTTTCAAAACTTGCCTGGACATGATCCTGTGCAACCCGCTCTAGGTGAGCCTGCTTGGGGTGGGGGTTGGACTAGATCATCTCCAGAGGATTCTTCCAGCCCCTACCATTCTGTGATTCCACTAACAGGCTTCTCAGAAAAAAAGACTTGCTGTTATTACATGGTTGTTTCAACACAAGTCCCATCAGGAGGCAGTCACGTGAGGAGGATGTGAGAGAAGCCATGACAGAGGGAAATACATGCTTCTCTTTCAAAAGATTTGGCTTTTGGAAAAAAAAAGAAGGAAACTGGACCATGGCCTCCTCAATTCTCTGAAGGTACCTAGTGTTCAACTAGGCTACTGCCTAGAAAGGCGAATCTTCTTTTTGACATCTTTTGACAAAACAAGAAGAACCAAACATGGACCACTTTAAGTATTGGGCATAATTACTTACATTTAACATAAGTTTCTAGGCTTCAAATCCTTTGTGAAATACATGACAGTTCTTCTGGTGGCACTATGTGAACCACAAAGCCAATGGAATGCTCTCAGTGTTTGGCGTCTTATGCATTCACCATTTGCCTCCTTAGACATTTCCTCTTCACTTCAGTGGAACTGTTTTTAACTGCTCCTACTTAGATTAGTTCTTCTTTTATGGTGCAGGTCTACATTTCTATACCTGATCTGAAAGAAAGATAATGGAGCACCCAGAGTATAAGAGTGCTCTGACCCCTCTCAGTGTGGTCTACCTCAATTTTCTCAACTGCTCCACACCTCACGGCTTACCTGGTTTTTCAGGATCTTTCCTAATGACAACTAATCCAAATAACTGCCTGCCACAGATTTTGTCACCCCACCACTCACCAGCATAAACTAATTTGTTAAAACAACAGTGGCTGTTGCATTAAACCCTGGAGCACCTCCCTGTTAACCATGTGCTATCACAGAAACATGCTATTTTTACTAGACAATTTAACTAATTTCCAAGCCAAGAAATATCATTCCAATATATATCCATAGCAGAAATAGTTCGTCTCTTTAGCAGCTTCTGAAAATCTAAAGGAAAAATAGCTGTATCTATGAAAGCCAACCACATCAGAATCTGAAAACGCATTTAAAAACAAAAGGGAAAGACCATGCAACGTAAATGAATCCTTGTTTTCTCCAAAAGCACTCTCTTAAAACTTTGCTTTTCCTTACCCGCTATCAGTAGGTGCAAAGTAACCAGAAAGTCAACAGAAGCAGTGTTTGCTTAATGTAATATGAGCTGTTGTTTCATACACCTCTAAGATTTCTCTCATGATGCCTGCTTACTTCTGATTATAAAAGCCAGACACATGGCTGAAGGAAAAGGTTGTTTGGATGGACTGCTTGTCTTCTGAACTTCTCTATTTACTAAAATGTTTTCTTACAAGCTGCTGCACACCGCACAAGAGTGGTGGGGCTTGGGCTGGTCTTTAAGGTGCAGGATGAGGGTAACAGAGTACCGTGGTCACTTGCTGACTGCATGCCCCAGTAGGAAGGATATGGCCATTAGCAATATGCGTACAGGAAAGACTTTACCATCCCGTTTCATAGCAAAAATATGAGGTAGCTAACAATTAGAGGAATAAAAAGATCAATGCATTCACTCACAGTATATGACAAAGCAAAGAAAAGAGCAAGCTGAGTAAGAGACCGGGTCATGGGTGAAGGAATAAGCCAGGTCATTAGCCCAGTTGCAATCACAGAGTAAGTGCCAAGAATCAGCATTGTTACATACCTAATCCTCTTCCCGGCCTGGCTGTGATGTTGTCCTACTGTCACCTCTACTTGTAGTGGACAGTCAGGAAGCCCTTCCAATAACTGGAGGCCCTACACAATGCATCCATCAGTAAACCTCACCACCATCAGAGCCAGCCTTTATACTGTTAACTTCAGAGGCAGGACGCCTGATGTTATTCTAAAGTTGGGGAAACTGGTGGTGATTTCCTAATTGGTTTTAACCCAAGGTTGGCCAGGTCTTAAGAGAAAACCAAGAGGAAAATCTCTTTTGCCTGGTTGTGGACATCATCCATATGTCAACCCTGATTCAGAGCATGGGGTTTAGAGCCCAGCACTTCACATGGTCTCATGGACAGACACAGCATCAACACATGTTGTTCAGTTTGAGTCACCATATCTCAAAAAGAATAGTGGAAAAAGAGACTGGACTAATATAATTGCATGTTCAGAAACAATCTTATGTTCTTCTTGAACAGCCCATGGAGACCTTAAAAAAAATCCAAGCTCTGCTAAGGGCAATGATGCTAGTGCATGGCAAAGATTTCATTCTATTGCCTTTGTTAAATTATATTTTTTAAGTATTTCACAGACACAGTATTCCTTTTATGCTGTGTGACTGCAATGCCATTCTAGCATTAGCTGTATTAGGGTAGACAGGAGGGTTATGTATTTCCACTATTTTTCAGTATCTGAGAAACACAACCAGTAAAGTGTCATTGGCTCCACTAGAGAGAGCTCTTGTGCTAACATAATTATATTAATAAACATAATTACTTATTTGAAATCAGTGGAATTGTCTATGGAGGAAGATGTGTTACACACACACAAGCAGAGTTAGCAGAATCTGATGTTGGATGACCCGGGTTTCTATGACTTAAGAAATACATGCTATAATATGTTCCCTTTGTGCTCACCTTTAGAAAGTGCTTAGATAGAATATTTTCCACATTCATGAAGACCTTTTCAAATTACCCTGGCTGTGGGGAAAAAAAAAAAAAACATATATATATATAAACCCAAAACACAGACTCTGGCCTGAAAAAAAATTATGTCCTCCTAAAAGTCCTATGAAGCTTTCTTGACTTGAAGTGCTCAGCATAAATTCAGATATTTCCAAGTTGTTAGAGCAACAGTAATCCTACTGAAATTCCATTGAGAGTAAGCAATCAAGTGGGGGCATAATTGGGTTCAATATGCTGAGGTGGGTTCTATGAAGCCCTAGGTACACATAGAGCTATAGCAGACAGGATTTGGATCCCCACTGTGGGCTATTTCAAGGAAAAATGCACAAAATACTATCACTGAAGGAGGAGGAATAGATTAGGAAAGTTTTGACGTGATCCCAGCAAGGTTTCAATTTTACCTATAACCACTCATCTGTCCCAATCCTACAAAGTGGCTTAAAACAGAAGAATTGAAGGAGAAGTACTGAAGCATGCACAAAAGGTACAGAGAGGACAATCGATTGAAGGAGCTAAGCTTCCTTTTTTACTCTGTTTCCCACCACAATTGTTGTTTCTAGTTTTATGCTTGCAGATCTTAATTTCTTTGTTGAAAATGCACAGATTGGTTGTGCTGTTTTTTACGGAGGTTTTGGGAAGAAGAACTAAACTGTAGCCTTACTTACCTGAAATATCTTGACTTCAGTAATACTTTGATAGAGTACCAGATCTAAGACCTAAGGCTGAACATACATGGTTCAAAAAGCAAAAATCTGCTTCTTACCGTATAGTACACCAAAAGTCCGTCTGAGTCTCTCCAATACATCTGTAACTTTTTGATCAATAACAGAGTACTGCTCTGTCAAAGGAAGCATTAAATTGCCAGTGCACTTTATTCCCTCCACCCCCGCCTCCATCATTGCTTCCCCAGTTCTCACTTGCCACATATCTGTGAGCTGAAAGGCTGCTTAACCCGCGGCATCCCACTACTCCTGTTATTTGTTCAACTCCTGCTTCCACGGTGAAGACTTTAGGGAGTCACTGTATCACAAGCCTATCTTCAAACTTAAATACACATGTGCTTTGGGTATCTTATTTCCAATCGAATCTACTATGTTCCCCTAATAGGCACAATCACTGTAAAACAAGCTCTTTTTTTTTTTTCTTTATAACTGAGTCATTAGAGATTTCTTTAGTGCATTGGCACAAAAATACAAATTTATTTGGCTGATTGCTTCTGCTCATGTCTTCTCTTTTAAGAAGCACTAGCATCACAAATCACATCAGTCTAGTACTTTTTTTTTTGGTACAATCTAGTATGCAAAACCATAGTGTTTTTCCTGCCTCCGTATATGAACATAAAAGAATGTAGCAGTAAATTATATACTCCAAATTATTCAATAATTCAAGATTTACTAGCATTTTTAATTTGCTTTGTAAGGAATTTTCCCCAAGTATCCACTGAGATTCAACATTTATTTATATTCCTGAAATATATATCACAGGGTGTTTCACTTAGATACCTGCTAATTTAATTAGTTCTTCTTACTTACATATAAAAAAGAAAACTGAAAGTCCTTTTTTTGTTTCCTGTATTTCTACTATGCACTGAGCTGCATAATCTTGTTGCTATGTGAAATAAGCAGTAAAGATCCCTATGCAAAACAAACCCTGACATACTGTACGTGAGTTACAGTAAGACAGTTGCCTAATCACAGAAAACCAGGTCATATATCTCCAGCTACTATACATAGCTGAGATGTACAGATAATTCCTCTTTCACAGGGTTGCTTTGTTCACTGCTGTTACACAGACAGAATTTGCTACTTCCTTATTTAGTATGTTTTTCACCTTAACACCTTTCAGTGTTGCGTTAAATAGTACTATTAAAGGCAACTAAAAGGCAAGCTTCAGATAGAGGGTTATCCACCACAGAGTCAAAGGTGAGAAGTGCCAGCTTGTTTTGTGTCCACTAGGCTAGCCATTCATTTCCCAGTCTTGGCAAATTGTTCTGGGAAACTGTAGATTTAAAAGATTTCAACCTACACAGTGATTCAGTTCTTGGAAATAGGATATAATGACAAAGAAGACAGACCAATAGCAACGTACACTCAAAGGCAACTATTTCTTTATATATCTCAAAGAGGGATTTCCCTTTCTTCTGAGGGTTTAATTAGTTTCCTCAGTGCTCCCTCAAATTTAATTGCAAGAATCAAAATTCCGGTACAAAACAAAGCAGTCAAGTCACTTCCTAAGTTAAAGTGGAGCAGTTAACATTGTTCCAAAAACACTAAAGAAAAATGCTGATACCACACTTGATAAAACTGACAGTCTTCAACCTCCTTCAGAAGTTTGTAACACTGTCATCCTTTATTGAAGATAAAAGCAGGAGCAAAGTGCAATACAGAATATTAACAACATGTCAATTCTTTCCACTTCAGACAATAAAATATTTTGGTTTAAGGCTTAAGCTTTTTGTTCCGTTATATATCAACATATATATTTCAGTGTATCGACATATATATTCAGTGATACTTATGTTTCACTAAGATAATAATTCACATATTAATGTTTCACATATTTCACTGAGATCTGTTAGGATGTTTGAAATAAGCAAATCAGATGTAGCTTTACTTTAGTTTTATTTACCAACAGGCCCCAAAATATTAGTAAAACTTTATTTTCCCATGGAAAATAGTGATAGTGATAGATCATTTGACATAAACACTGCATATACGGAACACATAGACACCCACTTATATTTTGGTTCTTAAAATATCAGAATATTTTAAAAGTCAAAATCATATGCTATCTATTTATAATGTGAACTAGATACAAAAGTATAAAAACTATTGGAAAGATTTGCTGAACCATTTCTGTATTTAAATGTTCATCAAACTGTTAAAAATAAATCTTCACTTCTTTTGAGTGTGAGTATTCTGAGCATGCCATGACATCTCTAATGGAAAAGTCAGGTCATTTGCTCAGGTATGATGCACTTGCTACTGAAAAAAACATGATGATTTGTCTCTTTTTATTACATATTATTCAGATAATGCTAAATAATTAAGTTATTTAGAATCACGGAACTCATGACATTACTAAAGTAAATAGAGATGGTAATAGGAAAGGATTGTGAATATTTTTGCTTAGATTTTTTACTATTCAAAAAGATTTCACAAAAGAAGTTGAAAAGCCACAAATAATTTTCAAAACTGTTAAAATTTCATTCAGTTAAACACTGAAATTTTATCATGTTATTCTAAGAGAATTATAAATGGAAAGACAGTATATGATTTAATTACACATCAGAATTAATTTCCAGTTCCTTTATAGCTGAAGTTACTTTATAATCTGTAGATGACTTTATGATTTAACTACAGAAATTACGTTGTCATAGGCAGATTAAACAAAAAACAGAAAAGGCAGGATTCAGCTCTGGTCTCTGAACACCACCTTAGGTGTTTGCAATTGGTGTCTGCGTGTGAGCCAGAGATGGAGGGTCTCAGCTCCCTCCGGAGTTGAAGGAGATTTTTCCAACATGGCCAACAGTACCTAGAGCCCCAAGGCAGGTTCCTTCTCCTGAAGCCTACCCAGCCACTAGCTACTCCTCCAGGGGAGCATGAGTCTCCCCTACAACCTGTGCTAGATCTGCTACGTATTTTGGACAAAGGCAATGCCCATGGCAACTTAAATGACACTGGATGCTTACATTTAGGCAAATGAACAAGTCCCACAGCACCACTGACTCTGACAGGAGCATCTCCACTGTCAATAGACACTTCTGTCCGTTTTCTGAGTCTGGAGCCAAATCACACCCCCAGTCTCACCCAGCACATGTACCATTGCTTTCCTTAGAAGAATTCCTCTCCAAACTTAAACATTTACTTATTAAACTGCTTCACAACCTAAAAATATTTTGCATACCTGATATTTTTTCTCACTTTCTTTGTATTCCTCATCATAAATCCTATGGATTTCCTGAAGCTGAAAAACCTTCTACCATTACATACTATTAGTATACTGCTCTCTCTTTCTTACCACCATTCCTCTGCAGTCACTTCTTGAGAAAGCTGTGCATGCCTCACTTTCATACTTTGTCCCCACAAACCAATTTTGTCTCCCTTTGTTTCCATCGGGATTATTTTTATTGTTCTCTAAATTTCTCCCGGGGTCATTTTAGTAATGTGAAATTCAGAACTGAAACAATATCAGCTGCTGCCAACAAAGCTGCGTAAAGTGTTGTTTGTACCTGGGAACCCTTCCAGGGCAGAAAACAAAATGCAGGAATTAGAAGTTAAAAAGCCCTGATATTAACTGTTGTGCCAAATGTATTACAACCATCTGTGCTTTGAATCTTTGTCTTTCCAAATTGGTAGGGTCTATAAGAAAGTAATTTTCATTCCTAAGAAGAATAAATTGCCTTAAAAGTAACTTGTATCTACTCTCTGCAGAAAATCCATTAATAAATCTTTATTCTGTGCAGAGGCAATTTTCCTCAGTTTTGTTTACTCTCATAAACTGACATTATCTGGCATGGTAAAAAACTGTATTTAATCATTGCCCCATAATCTACTGAAGTGTCCAAAGTAAAATTTTAAGAGCCTGTAAATAATTTAGAAACCAAACCCAAATGTTCAGAAGTTAATATGACACTACCGGTATTTCAACACCAGAACATGCAAACAGATGCATAGTGGATTTTTGCAAATGGCCTAATCTCTGTTGCTTTCCATAGGAATTCAGAATTTTCAAGCTTTTGAAAACCCCAGCAAGTGCGAGTAGTCCCATGAAGGGGACATCACCTTTTGTATCAAAAGGCTGCTCCTTCAAAAATAGACATTCTCTGCTGTTCCATGATGTAAAAGAAGCTACTGTGACCAGACTCCATTTTCTAGTTATATTTGGCTACGAAGTAAACATCTTACCTCTGAAATTATGATCACAACACTTTATTGGCATTTCTAGACCATAATATTGCAGTAAAATATACCTGAGGCCACATCTTTATTTTTAGAGTAAAAACTCATGCACACATTAGAGATTTATTTTAAATGCTCTCCCTGTTCTTGTCAGTGGGTTGTAAGATCTACTTCTTGGTGAATTTCAAGGCACTGCTTTTCACTTGTGCACTGATTAGTCTTTTCTAAGACACTGCATGTTTTCCCAGGACACATTTGTGCATTTGAGACCAGTAGATACCTTTCATTTCAAACAGAATAGGTAAAATCAGCATTTTCTCTTCAAAGGTAAATTCACTTTAGGGTTCATATCCTCCATTGGCCCAGAATAATCAGAAACTGTGGCTTCCTTCTGCTTAAGGCAGACCTAGAATACGGAATTACCTTTACACTTTGCTTAGCAATAATTTCTGATTTCAAAAGTACTAGCTGATGGTTATTTTTATAGGCAATGACCCAGGATACAGGCTACTACTTGGGCTTGTGATTATTCCTGTCCAGTGTTCTTCACATAAACAAGGGAGCTAATATGTGAACTATTTTTAAAATGTAGGAAAATTATTAATTAATGTGTCTATTAATTATTTGGGAAAAGGTAAAGTCCAGGATGGCATATTCACAGATGTCAAAATAATTTAGGTTACTGAAAACCAGAAAGAACTGTGTGGAATTCCAGAGGCACTTTAAAAGATGGACAACTGTGCAGCCTGACTGCAGTCAAAACTCCCTGGTAACAAAGGCGTGTTAATGTCCAGTGGGAGGTAAAACATTCAGTATGATCTGAGCTGATGATACACCTTCATGAGCTTTAAGTGAACGGTAATCTTTTGGGAGTTGGGCATAGGAGACAATGAGTCATAGTTGGCATCTCCATTAACATAATTATTAATTATTTGTGTATTTAGGGGACTACATTTTAAAACCTATAGAATACTGGATTAAAATAATACCTGAAAAAATTACATAATGCCATCATCAATCATATTCGTTTGGTTTACATTAACTACTCATAAACCATTTTATCCCCTTGTACAGTTTTCCTTTCTCATTTCTATAATTTATTCACCTTTTTAACATCTACTTTAAAATTTGATTGGAAGATCTTCCAGGCAAGAGCTCTGTGTTTGCACAGTATGCAGCCCAAAGAAACCTTATGCAATCTGAATGCTTGTGGTCACAGAAACACTACAAATTAAGTCACACTACTATGGACCAGTTGTATGCTTTCATTTTGAATGTTGTGCTCAAGTCTAGTCACCTGGTTTAGAATAATGAAAATGCAAATGAAAGGTGTTCACAGAACATAAATGAGACTATGATAACAGACTTTCATTAATAAAAAGCTTTTAAGGTTCAAGATACTTCCCCTTGGAGAGAAAACATGAAAGAAATTAACAAAAAGAAACAGCCAATAAAGTTAAAGGAATATTAATGACCTATAAAGGGAATTTCATCCTTTCCTTGTGTGAAGGCAAGCAGAAGAACTCACTGTGATAGCACACAGTCGAGCTCAACAACTCAAAAATGAACAGAATGGAAGGGGAATATTCAGTTGCCAGAACATGGCACACAGAGACATTTAACATGATCTAAAGCATCCCAAGAGGTCTGTGTGGCAAATATGATGGAAAACCTACAGGTGAGTTGCACTGTTCTGAAAGCAGATGGAAACCAGCGGGCACTCTCAGGACATCTCCATAGAATAAAAATTCCTTAATAGATAGAAAGTTTAATTCTTTGGTGCATGGATCGACAAATGTCTGCCTAAAATTGGAACAGGCAGTTACCTTTGAAGAAGGTTATTCATACAGATTACAATTAATTGATAGGTAACGGCCAGCGCCATGAACAGTAGCACAGTACTCTCTTGTATGGTTTCTTGGGTTGGCCCTGAGACCCCTGTGTGGGTTGCTCAAAACTGATTTGGTTTTTATTGCTTTCATACCTCATTACCATGATTGTGCCCAATTTGTTGACAGAAAATTGGACAGTTATTTTTCCAAACAGGAAGTTAACTTCATGTTGCCATCAAGACTCTGGATGCAGATTTCTTTTCAAAGCCTACTGGGTAGAGTAAAACTGATTATCCTACATCACTGCCAGGAAATTAGCTTTAGGTTCTTACTAGAGCAGAAGCTTAAAATTTGAGTAAGAGATTTCAGTGACAGATAACAAAGTGTGTCGCAGGGTCTTTTTTTATTATCATCATCTATATATACAGGTTTGGTGTCATTAATTTCACATAGAGACATCTGTTTCTCAGATGCTAGCATCTCAAATTCTTAGTCCACAGCCCTCTGGTCAGTTGAAAATCAGAAGCAAGTTTTTTTGTCTACAGACTCTAAATTGTCAGAGCCTGGTCAGAACTTGATTATCAGGTCACTCATAATAGCAGGGAAAATCACAGGAACATGCTTGTAAATACAGCTTCTTCTCTGAGTACATGAGCAGCCAGTAAAATCGGAGGCAACTTTATGCCTGAGAATATTTATCTTCAGTTTGCCATTTATTAATATTGATGATGGGCACTATCTTCTATACTCAGTCCAATCTATACTTGTGCTCTTAAAACTTTTTTTATTTTTACATGTGAGGTCTCTCTTTAACCCAACTTTGCCAGTGGTTTCAAACGAGTTGGAAAATTCTTTCAGAAACAGGTCTGGGGGAGGTCTCTGGGAAGTACTGCACCAGAAAGAGGAACGACGTTCTCTGTTTTTTGGGAAGTGTAGCAGCTTTGGGACTTTCTTTTAACATGACCTCAATCTGGCCTGTCTTGTCTTGATGGGCAATGTATTACCATCCTGATTTGTCCTGATACAGTAGCCTCCATTCTTCTGTTATTAGATACCAAGTGGACTTTTCCGGTGAATGCCAGCAGGCAAGAATCACAGCATGAAATCAGCATGTGGCAAGTTCAAAACAAGCAAAAGATAATACTTCATACACTGAGCACACAAGTGTTGGAACTCCTTGCCACAGGATGCTGCAAATGCTGAAACACAGAGCAAGCCAAAAAGGAAACAGAAAAATTAATACAAGAAAAAAAAATGTGGGGCCCATTAAACACGGACGTATTACCTTTATCACAGATCCTTACTTAAGAATGGCTGGAGCCTGGGAGAACATCACCATCTTCTTGCCCTGGTGCTGTATTTTAGCATAGGCACCCTCTATGAACCTCTCAGAAACAAGCTGTGGATGGGTCTTATGATCTCTTGTTATTTTTTAAACATTTAATTTTTAAAGTTGCTCAGAATTTGAAAATTAAGCACAAGTTTCATGCAAAAGAATTTAATATATACATAATTTAAATTAAAATGTTTCATAAAACCATTTTACCAGATGTTATGCTATTCCCTTTGTTTTCATTTTGTGATCAACATTTGCTCTTTTTCTTCTTTTATCCATATCCTTTTATACTTTGATTTGTAATTGGTCTTTTCCTGAAAGTAATTATCACTCACACTGTAAATCTTTCATTACTTG
Organism: Merops nubicus; assembly: GCF_000691845.1. Classification (NCBI taxonomy): domain Eukaryota; kingdom Metazoa; phylum Chordata; class Aves; order Coraciiformes; family Meropidae; genus Merops; species Merops nubicus. The sequence goes on along the minus strand of NW_008580924.1, from coordinate 13,306 downwards.
TACACGTCCCTTGTGCAGGCAGGTCTTGAACTCTCTGAAGTCCTGTAGGCTTCTCAGTTTGCATAGCGAATGATTGATGGTGACAAAATGTGATGTCATAGTGGTTTTCTTTTTCAAGCTGTGTTCATACAAAGTTTTGAGGAAAAACTTTTCAACTGAAAAGAAACAAGAAAAAGAGTCTATTAATAACCATCTCTAAAATAGTGCTTCAGTACTGTTCTTATTGTTTGGTAGCAGAATCCTAGAATTTAGGAGATTACAGGCATTGCTTACAAAGACCAAGTGCAGTGAATTTTACTCTGAAAAGTCGTTCAATAGGAGAGTTTATCTTGATATCTATAGGAAGGGCAGATATGGTTTTACAGGTACAAATCCTTACCCTAATGAAGATTTAAAAAAACTGGGGAGCATGATGTTGTCAGTAGTTGGGAACAGCCTCTCAAAGAGATACACTTTTTATTAAAAATTTCAGCAATTTCTGTGAAAGTGTTGTACATGATTTAGGCTTCAGGGATGAACACAATTTTCATCCAGTTTTATGAAACAAGCTTAAAATCATGATTACGGAAGTTTTTCAAGAAATATTTAAAAAAAATAAATCTTGCTACATGACTGTATAAATCTAAAGTGAACCTATAGACTGAATACTGTGTATAGGTCTGATTCTGTCTTCCATCTCCAAAAGATTGAAAATGTACATAGCGATTTGAAAGAAACAATAAAGTCATTTCACATTAGATACCACAAAGAAGGGGGAACTTTCAAAACATCTTGGGGATGGGCCAAGACTGGGCAGGATGTCAGCCCACAGGTCAGAATCAGGATCAGACCCAGTGATGGTAACCAGGACTTCATCTTGTACTCAGAAAGTCCTTGAACCACAGATTGCTGGAGGTTGACAGACTACTCCGGAGAAAATCCTCAATAACTTCTTCCTGTTCATATACACTCAGCAGTCAATCTCTGCCACTGTCAAAGACAGGGACAGCCCAGGACAACCATCCTTACATTATATTCTTTTCATGAAAAAAATTGGAGAAGGGGTGGAAGCTGAGAGCATGAGTCAGTCCCTTGATTTGGAACAGCAGCAGCTGGACTACACATCTGACGGAAAATTCAGAATCATTTAAACAAGGCTGTCTGTTTTCCAGATGGAAAAGACTGCCTTTATCTGACACCAGTGCACTAAAATGTTAATTTTGCACACTTTTAATGCTGAAGTAGTCAGTTGGTTTAACCAGGGTGAGGTGATTAACTAGAGTGTGAAAATGTACAAGAAAGGGAAGAAGAGCTTCTTAAGTTGTATAATGAAGTTATCCATCACATTGCCACACAGGACAGCTCTTCTACACCTCAGTATAAAAATTGGCTGGCTCTAGAGATATGATTTTACTTGAAGGTAAACAAGTTAGCAACTCACTGGGATGGCTGTAAGTCCATTTCAGAGAATCACAGAACCGTTTTTCTATGGAAAGCATTATTTACTACTAGTTCAGTCTATCATAATCTCCTCCCCCTTTCCAAAGTCCATCTGTAAACAATCACTACTTATTCCTCACATTAGCTAACTAACAGTTCCATGGCCTAGAGTCTGAGAGTCTTTAGATAACTCTGAAGTACCAAGGCCTATCCAGAACAAGTTTACCATGAACTTCTTCAAACCAGAATGTCTAAACCAAACTACTTGTCCAAGGAAGAAAAAGAGGAATTAAGGGAAGTAGAAAAGAGGAGGAAATGACAAGATGATAAGAAAGCTCCTCCTTTTTAAAAAAAAAAAAAAATTCTCCTACTTTTCTTATCTCAAGCTAATATAGCAGTAACCATCAAGACATCCATATAGAAAGCAAATATCCCCACAACGTAATTAGAAAATTAATTGTCTGGAGTATTCCAAACATTTGCTTGGAGTATGAAGCCATATTCCTTAAATAGAATGTGAATGTTCATACATATTCTAGCAGCCACCTCTTTTTAAGAGGTTTAACAGAAAGTCTCCATGGAAGAGAAATAAATTCCTCCAAAATATTCTGAAGCAATCATGAAGAAATAATTCTTATGCTCCAGAACTTTTCCCAGAGAAAGTGAATCAAGGATAATTTCTAAATGCATTTCTCCCAGCTGTTTCATAACCTAAAAGGAAGGATCCTTCACTGGAAAGGAGAAGAGTGCTCTCTGAATCCAACCTAATCCTGACACCTCCAGGCTAAGCAAATGCATGCCATTTGAGCAAGTATTTGAACCTTCACATACAGGGGAAATGTCATCCTTCGTTATTCAGAGGTTGCTGGTCCACAGTGCATTGAAACTTTTGTACGTTCTGTTGCAAAGTAAGGTAGCCGAGGCAGAGGCATCCCCTCTGTGCTTCCAAGTTGATAATTACAATGTCCCACTTGTCTAAAAAAGCCAACATCTCAAAATCTGCTTCTTGATATTCAAAAGATGAGAACGGACCATAACGCATGTTCAAACAGGAGGGCCAAATGCTGGGCAATGCTTTCCCGACTAGTCTTTTCAAATTACATTAAGGACCTCAGAACTATGACTGAGTCTTCCAGAAAAAGGGCGAATACTGCCTGACAAGGAAGGAAGGAGGTGGTAAACAAGAGGAGGTTAGTTCGACAGTTCTTCGGGGTTGTAAGGAATCTACAGACCTTGATGAAAAGGAAGTCTTGATTGCAGTCTGATCCAATTGCCAGAGGAGGAAATCTACACTGACAAAATCCTCCCTAACTAACTGCATGAGGTGGAATCTGTTGTCCCTAACACAATGGAGAGGGCAGATTTTGAAGCTGTTTCTATCACCCAATTAACAGAGAATTAATGCAAATAATCCTGTGGATAGTTTATCAAAGTTCTATTGAACAACTTTCTGCTTTTGATGGTGACAGCTCTGGTCAAGATAGTAAGCCATATCGTAGTGGTGGAACTGGACATGCTCTTGCCCAAAAATGACCATGTATCTGGCCAAATCCTCAGCTAGATTCTTAGAAGTCAGATATTCTTGGTTTGAAATGTTATAAATACAAATGCCATCTGATATTAGCTAATATTCCAAAGAGCAATTACTCACATCTAAATATATTTAAGGCTACTCAAAGACTTTTCTTGTCTCTTGCAATTTTAAAGAAAAGTGTGGTCTTGCTTTTTGCAAAAGCAGTTTAATACAGCTGATAATAAACTTGCAAAAGATGAAATAGTATCGTGAAAATTAAGGATGCTGTAAGGCAGTACATAAACTTGGAACATATCAGAATATACAAGAAGGAAGTTAAAGAAACAGCCACTACAATAAGAGTTTCTCTATCTAAAGGAACTGGAATCTGTAGAATTGTATTCTCTGTGTCTAGGGAAATCAAGGTCTAATATTCACATTCTACATATCCATAATAATGCCTGTGCCAGTGGTTGAGCAGAAGCCTCTACTCTATTTTTACAAATCATGGGTAAAGGAATATGAGTGCAAGTAGTCAGAATTGTCCTTTATCTGATCTCTTTGCCAGATTGGTATAGACATATTCCGTGCTACTATGGCTTACAAAAACAAACCTAAATGCAGTAAGCATTAAAGAATTTTTCTTGAACCTCCCTTCCAGAGGTTTTCCTTTATTTCAGAAGTGGGCAAATAGATCTTTGTCTAAATTATTTGATTCAGATTAACAACAAAGATTCAGAGGGTTTTACCACAGAGGCATAAAGTTTTAGAGGATACAAGAATCCAATTTCTATTTTTATGTCATCTAGTTAGGTGCATATCATTAACCTAATATAA
>NW_008580924.1:0-9506 GCF_000691845.1 Merops nubicus | reverse complement strand
ATTCCTGCTTGTTACCAGTAAGTCAGCATTAAGGTGCAAAAGGTCTGATTATCTTTTTTAGTTCAGGCTACTTACCAGGTATGTCTAAGTTTTGAAGTATTATCAGCTAAACCATGGCAGGTTTTAGTAACTGCGACCAAGTTTGCTTGTTTTTTCTAGTTTGGAGCAGACTATATTTTCAAGGAAAGATCAAAATTTTCTGAGAATTTATATTAAAAGTTAATGAATTTAAATTGATTTTGAATCAGAGAACATTCTAAAACTTTTAGATCAGTATTTTCAGAGATAGGGATGAAAAATATTCTTTCCCTTACATATACATGTCCGTGTGTATGCATACATACATATATTTGTTTGAAATCTCTCAATTATGTCTGGATTTCAGAAAAGAGAATCATTCTGCCTCACACCTCTCCACTCCATCTCTCTTCCATCTTTGTTCATGCTTTGTATACATCTACAGAGTGTGCACTGGGTATACGTGTTGAAAATCAGGCTGCATATAAGTGGATTTAATGAAAAGTTTTCTGAAGGGACCAGTTCTTTCCTACTTCTACTCTCAAGGTTTCTCATATGTTAAAAAAAAAAAAAAAAAAAAAAAAAAACTGTCAGAATTTCCAATATGGAACAGAAATGTGAATGTTTTGACTGAGGGACATCAACACATGTTCAACCTGACTCACAGAAGACCAGAGTTCAACTGGGTGATCCTTGTAGTCCCTTCCAACCCTGACAGATTCTGACCTGTTTTAGCAGAGGACTTTAGAGCCCTAATGGCTTAATGGTTGGACTTGATGAACTTAAAGGTCTCTTCCAAGCTAAAGGTTTCTGTGATTCTATGACCACAAATTACTCTAACTTAAACACTGCAAGAGTTTTTGCTTCTAGATCTACTGCTTTAGTCACAAGATAAGACCAATTCTTACTTTACTTTTTCAACTCTTAAATCTCTAAATGGCATTTCCTTCCTAAACGTGACTTTCTGATGTTGGCATAAGGAAACGAGTTCCATCCTTTGCTACATAAAAGAGTTAAGAGCTTTCTCCAAAAGGTGACATAGTCAAAAGGATGCTGAGCATCAGCTGTTACTGACCAGAGTGGAAGCTGCTGATGCTCAGAAATTCCAAAAAACTTATTTATTTAAGTTCCTCAATACGTATTTTGACTCCTGGTTTGGTTCAACAGCTAAAGAAAGAATTAATAGTGACAGGTTCCCAAGGAGATATGGCTGCCGGAACAACAATTTCCTCTAGACTGGGTAACGGAGTTCAGATAAATCTGTCTTCAATGAAAGTTTTAAAAACAAGACATGAGCAGTGTGTTGGGGCAAATATCCTTGATGATCTTGGCAGTCAGGAAAGGAGAAAGAAAAGTTGAATCTGGAAGAAATATGGGAATGGCTATTCTGAAACAGAACTACGGTCTATCCATCAGGTATCCTATTTCTAATATCGGCCAGTACCATCTGCTGCAGAGAAAGACCGAGAAACCCTCTCTCTTAAAGCAGCTCCACTTCAGCAGTTGGCTCATGCTCTAAGACATGGTGGCTTATGTCTTTACAAATCTTGAGGGTAGATAAAGTGAAAGGAATGATCCTGAGCATTTTATTTACCCATAGAATTACCCTTCTTTTCTGGAATCCTGCTAACTGAAGCTTCTAGGTACTCAGGTATAAAAGTTAGACTGCTATTTATGTGTTTAAAAGTGTTCTGGGACAGGCAGTTTTACCACATTACCATTTTACTCATTTCATTCTTTGCAAACATTATTTATGAAGTTAAATCCAGTAGAGGAAACAAATCGAATTGGTTACATACACAGAACCTGTACCACTTACACAGATAAACCTTTCCTTTCAAAGAAAAGAAAAAATAATAGGCTTACACAAGGACCTTTGATGGGATTCAGCTGCACTGAGACATGGTTCTGCAATGCACATGTAAAAGTGGGAGAGAAGTGTTTGGTGTGAATGTCCTAGGCCTTCATCTGTCTTGCTATTTTTCACCATAACCTTTTTTCTTTTTAAATCATCTTCTGGGAAGCTCCTTCCAAGTTTTATTTCAGCCAAGATTCTATATTAGGCTGCATTCAGTTTAGTTCCCCCTTAGCATTTACTCTGTAGTGTGATTGCTACTTGGAAATGCCGTCATTTGCTTGAAGGTAAGTTCTTTGAACCTGATTTTGAAGATAAACAATATTCTTCTTATTCAACTTTGCAGAGCATTTCAAAATAGCTTCCAGATCTGAAGTAATGAACAATTACTATCCTTAGTGGAATTCACTAATTGCATGATTCATATGTAACACGAGATTCATTCTCTATTTGTATTGTTACAACTGAGTTTATTTTTCCTAGTTCTATCTATAAAATTTTCAATTGTAAATTGTACTATTGAACAAATTTACCTTGGCACATGCACTTCCACACAAATAACAAAACTACAAAAAGGAAAAGTGACATTTAAAATAGAAGTTGTTTTTATCAGTGTCCTGTTTCTCAGCGAGCTTCATGTGGATTTTTTAATGCAACTGAGGCAAGACAGGACTAAATTCATATGGCTCAGTAAAAGAAAGAAATTAAATGAAGAGGGAATTGGGACTGGGCTCCTTTACTGCAGTTTTAATGACTATATTTTTAGAAATCCAACAATCCCCTCTGCTCTTTTGGAAATTCTGAAATGCCTTCATGAAGCTGGTCTGAATGATTTTAAGTTTTCTAAACAGCAAGTGAGCGATGCTGAGAATGGTTTAACTAGGAAGCAACAGCACTTTGTAATTCCAGGGGAAAAAAAAAATACAGGAAAGAGAAGCTTATTAATTTATTGGTGATTATTGAACCAGAGATTCAGCTAGGTCTCTTGAAATAAACTTATCGCATTAGTAAGGAAAAAAAATTGGTTTTGTTTCCTTCCTCACACAAAGGTCAACCATTACATGACTCACAATTTTCTCCAGAAAAGCTACTTAGGGTCACAGACCTTTAGGCTGGCATAACATGGACCAGAGGAACAAGCTGCCCTCCCAGCCTTTCTCTGATCCTCTCTGCTTTCAGGAATGACTGTGGTACCCCTGTCTGCCTTTTCCCAGAAGCATAAAATATTTTAAATAGGAAAAAATCAGATTCATAAGTCTTACTTACATTTGTAGAGTCTTCTACATCTATAGCTTTTTTTTCTTTCAGATCATCTTAGGTTCCACTCCACTATGATTTCTGTTTCAAATTTCTAAGTGTCATGAAAGAGCAGTCAGCTGGGATGACCACTTCCAGCCAGCCCTTGTCCTAAATGCTCAGTGAGACTAGAAAGTGCTGTCTGAAGCCCAGGAGCTGACAGAGTTAGAGCTTTCTCTACACATTAACGTAAAGCAGCTAACTACCTTTTGGTAAGAAAACCTGATGCAAAACTCCGAGCCAACAATAGTCCCCTGGGGAACCACAAGATAGATTTGGAAGCTAAAGGTGGCAATTATTGACTAAAGCTAGAAGTGGGCAAAAAAGCAGGAGTCCAGATAAGCTCCTGCTACCACATATGGGCATGTCCAGGGGTTGCCTGCCTTTTGGTAATGCTGGAAAGGAACAGATTTTCTCACGCTTGTCTCACTCAGACTTCTTCATCTGGCAAACTACGGGCAGTCAACAGCTCCCGTGACCACCTGGGCAAACTTGCAATAGGTGTCCTTTTGCAGCTTGGGTGAGAGCTGGAGTATCTGGAAGTGGCTGTGGTGCCATGGACTGTCATTGACCTTTGGCTCAATCATGTCACCTCAGCTGAGATTTCCTCTGGGTGATGCACAGTCAGTCACAGTAACCAGCTTCCTCAATGTCACTACTGGCTTTGCTGCATCCCTGACCGTGCTGGGTTTGATTGTGCTACTGACAATTTCTTGGTTCCTGTGTAAGCAGCTCATGCCCTACTCTGCTACACTTCCACCTGAAAAATAGCCTGGCATGGGAACGGGGCATGTCTGGGAGCCCTGTGCAAGGCCTGAAATGCCATACAGGACACGCTCTCTGTGGACACGTGCCACGGCAGGTTATCTCCTCTTCATCTTTTGCTCCCCACAGTTGTCTCTGAATAGGGGCAAAGACAAGAAACAGAGTCATCCTCCCAAGGAAGGCTCTTCCTTCAACATTAATGAGGATTTTGCAGAAATCCTTCAGCTCCCACTGTCCATGCCCCTAGGACTGATAGTACTACCTGCTATGAGATCAGATGCTTGGAAGGAGGAGGAGAGGTGTTAACAGAAAACACAACACAGATGAAACATAGAACCTTACAACAAACATGACTACATTTCATATCTTGACGGCACAGACTTTTTGCAAACCTGAGGGTTTAGGCATATGAGGGTACTTTTTTCTTTTGTTAATCACATTTAGCCTTGCCTGACATGCATTTTCAATGAAATTATTCTACTTTCTAGACAAGTTATCCTGTATCTACCCACCTTTAATCTGAAGCCAATATTCTGACTTGCTTTTTACTTCAGCTCTTCTGTATTACTGCAATTCAACCATTTCACCACAGGTTAAAAGAGGGAGAGAGAGACTTTTGTAGTTCAAATATTTCTTGACTTTAAAATAAAAAAAAAAAAGGAGGTAGAAGAGGGGGAAATTCAGGAATGTTTCTTAGAATTTATGAAGATATTATATACTCATAAATCCATGTGTTCCTTTATTAGACAGACAACCCTTCTGAGATAAACAACCTAACTATTCTTGAAAAAGATTTTCAACTTCATAGTCCTCAGAAGAGATAGGCTTTTAAATGCTTGTGAACAATAGATTGGAGTAATTGATGGAACAAACATTTCATAGAAAGTTCAAGCTTTTTTATACAGAATGGATTAAAACCTGGCTGCAGGTCACAGGTGTAATTTGGTAGATGTGAGTCTGTTACGAATAGTATGAGTATTTGCCCATAACATTCAAACTGCCTTCTACAGTCCACAGTCCTGCATTAGAAGAGTGTCGTGGTTAGACTATTGCCCTTATTAAACAGAGATCTTTAGCAAAACCTGAGTCTTACTGGTGGTTGTAGTCTTGTGTTATATTCATTGCATGCAGTCTGAAAATGACTATTATATAACAGAGGTATTGTCAGCAACTGTATTTCTATAACTGCAATCTACTGTGGCTTTTTCCTTTGCTCAGTCACACACACACCAACCTTGCACCTGCAAGGTGCAGAATTACTGCTTGGGGCTATAAAAAAATTATTACATTTTCATAAAATAACATCAATATTAAATACTCAAAGGTTCTTACGGTGTTTATGTTTTGAATGATGAAGGAAAAAAGGCATAAGGGATAAAGATGCATTTGTCTCTGCAGCATTATTGTAATTTTTTTACTGTCTGAGTTTAACACATTTTAAGCAGAGAGAAAAGGTTAACATGCTACTAAGGAAATTATCAGTGAATATTGAAAATAGGTACTTTTTGGAAAATGTAATTAATCTTTTACAGAGTATATTCAGTCTTCTCTTGGAATATAGTCACTTCATACAATACAGATGCTTCTCTGCATCCTTTCTGTGTGTGTGTGTGCGCCCAGTATACATACAGGCTCACAAACAAAGATGTGCATGAGTGTACATCTGTGCATAATTCTGGTTCCACCATTTCTAAACATTCTGCACTGAGCAAGAATACAGATGGAGTTAGATTATTTCTCACCAGTGACTATTTGTAATAAGCAGCCATTGTGCAAAGGTTAGAAGTTAATCCTTATCTCCAAGGTATAGTGGCTGTGGGGCTGTGACCTGATCTCATGGCCTAGGCACAATCCGGAGCATGACTACAGATGGAGATTACAGAGGGGAAGGAAGAACTGCTCAGAACAGAACACCTCTGCTAAAAACAAAATCAACTGCTAGCAACAGTTCAGCTTCCACATATTTCTTAACACTTTCCTGCTGTTAAGTCACGGTGCGTTATGAAATCATCCTGCAAATCAGAAAACTGTGATGGCTTAAACACTTTTATTTTAAAACAACCTCTGTTGCTCATAAGCTACAGACCAAATGTCAAAGTATTAAGTTATTGATTCATAGCCGGATCATATGGAGCATTAGCTGGCGTATTACCTCAGACTACTACTACCTGCAGAAGCTGAAGGTGTGCTGTGACTGAGATGTTCCGCACCTTCCACAGCCATGTGCGTGTTCAAGTGAGCATGATTAGTCCAAAGAGAGAATAAAAATAAATAAATAAATAAATAAAGCAAGCAAGCAAATTTGACCCGTAACCAGGTAACCAGTCAGGTACACAGCTGTACACAATACAGATTGCAGGGTCAAGTTTTGGTTCTACTGAATTCAACAGAAAAAATGCTTACTGGCTTTAACAAGGACAGAGTTAATCCCAGAACCTCAAATATCTCCACAAACCAGTTAAATTTCAGTATAAATTGTCTAAATGTATGTTATATCAAGCCACTTTTATGTTTTTCTGGCCCCTTTATCTTGTGTCAACCAAAAATTCATAATACCAATTTTGACTGAAGGCTGGCTTTAATTACAATTTCTTTTACAGGTCTCAACTGCTTTTTGTATCCTGGGAAATGAGAGCAATTCTTTCTATCATATTCAGAAAGAAAATGAAAAGGTTGGTAAATGTATAAGTAATTTTAACTGATTCATTGATCTGAATACTTTTAAAGTAATACAGTAAGTATTTCTGTCACACTTTGAAGTTAAGCTTGGAGCTCAGTTACATCCCTTAGGGTTATTTTATAGCCATTAAGAATGTGTACCTTTTATCTGGTGCCTTCAATTAATTGAATTTCAAAAATATTCTCAAATGTTTTTAGAAAATCATTTAGTTCCTGGAGGACATTCCTGTGTGATTTATTGTTACAGTAATTAAAAGCAGTGAGTATTACAGTGGTCACTGTTGGAACTCCTGTCTGCCTTTGGCTATATTTTGGTTTAAGTTAAAACATATAGTTCACTTGAGAGACTTGAGAAGGGAGGCAAGAAAAAAATTAATTCTTTTCAGATTGCTTCAGATTTTTGGCACACTTAGAAATAACCTCTTAAAGTGATCACAGTGATATTTACATGATAATTATATGCAAGCACAATTAAACTTCTATATTAAACAATTAAATAATGCTTTTCCTGCTATGGTAAATTATTCCTGACTACTCATATTAGTATTCTGTAGTTCTAATCAGTGCCATAAATAATTTTCAGTTTTACACATTCTGCTCTGAAGCAATTATTAAGAGCTCTCAGGAAGAGTTAAAACAGCTAATGAAAATAATTAGCAGAAAAAAATGATGGCTCATTCTGCATTGAAAGATAACCCTCGCTGAAAACAACAAACGCTGCTTTAATTGCATCTTTGTTTTCTGAGGCACACACAGTTCTCTCCTATATTCCCTTTTGTGCAAGAAGTGCTCACTCACCAGTAACATTTTACAAACTACTCACTCACGGGCAGATCAGTGGGATGAGTCCCACGGTCCAATTCTCTTCAGTTGTATGACACGGAGGAAGGAGCTTATTCTTGCCTTGCTTTTCTGGAGCTCCACCTCAGCAGCGTCGCTCACCTGGGCAAGGTCAGCATGCTCAGGCTGCTCAGGCAAAGCTGCGGCGCAGGAAGGAGGACTTGGTGCTACTGACTCGCTTGGTACCTTCTGCCTTTTCAGGGTCTCCAAGGAGGGCTGAAATGGCCAAGCTTTTGAGCATTTAAAAGGAGATTCTTCGTCCACTAAAAAATAATTCTCTCCACCCATCCATATATTGAGTACACTAAGACAGCCTTAAATATTTCTCTAACCACATCAACATTTTTTTCTACCACAGAATAAAGACCTTCTCAAAATCATGGGCTCTCAAATGGAATTATGGCAACACTTGCTTAGAAAATTATTGAAAAAATAACTATCAGTCTATATCTTTGTGGACCACAAAAGACCCACAAATGACCAGACAAAACCTGAAAATATATATGTATTATTAGCTTAGGTGCATATTTATGAATAAGTATAGTTTCAAGGATTCTGGCCAATGCAGGGCAGTACCAGATAAACATTTCACATTTAAATGTACACACTGAAGTCATTGTTCAAAGTAATAACCAATCCTTTTAATAAACCATCCATTTTACACTGAAATGCCTGAAGGTTTTCTAATGTGTATCAGTCGTTTGAACATCACATAATGAATTTAATGTGAGAAAAGGAAAAGAAATTTACCTGTATGGATCCCTGCACATTAAGATAAAACTTGCTGCTCTGAGGCTAGCGTAAAACTTGGCGCCCAAACCAGATGAGGACAAAAATAGTTTCAGTGACAGCCTGATTTCTTCCCATGTATTTACTACACTGAATTATATTGGCCTCCCTGTGAGATTATTCCGGTTATGTAAATTATCTCAGAGGTTTTAGATTAAACTAATGTGTTTTGAGGACCTTCATAGTGTGCATGAGTTTTGAGACAAGCATTAGTATGTTATTCCTTGACGAGGTGTGATTTAGTAACCTCAACAGGAAAATAAAGGCCAAAAAAGTAAAAGATCAAGCTAATGTTTTCTCCCATCTGATCTCTTAGAAAGCAGGTCTTCAAAGAATAGCCACAGTACTGCAGGAACTGACCCTGACAATTAAATGATATTCCTTTTCTGAATGGAAATATGTGGTGCTATCACCAGTGCTGTTTGTCTAATGACATGGAAAATTAAGTTTTTTAACCACTTGGTATCATTTAATGATAGCCTTCTCATGGCAGAGAGGGCACTGATCTAGCAATAGAAATTGGAAAGAATTCCAAGATAGAGAGGACCAACACCATTTCTACAGTGGAAAGAGCACCTTTTAGTAGTTTAAACATTAAAAGTGGTTGAAACCTCAGCATTATTGGTCATTTTAAAAAAGAGAGGAAGAAAGAGAATCTGTAACAACACCATGAACAACATCAAGTGAAAACTGGGAATGCCCTTTCAGCCATGGGCACTTAGCCGTGATTTTTGGGGAGTGCTTCCCAAAAGCTTTTCCTCTGGATGTAAGACCCTTCCCAGGTTTATTGGTGACCAGTGTTCCCTCAGTGATTGTGTCTGACACGCCACTGTGGTTGACCTGCAGTGAATTCTGCTGGGATTTCAGCCCCCCTCGCTCCGATCGCTCCCCTGCCTGGCTAGGCCGGCCTTTGTCAGGAAGCCACCCTGCCTTCTGCTGCGGAGGTCAAAGTGGCAATGGGTGGCAATTTCCACAGCGTGCAGGAGGCATGAGAAAATTGGAGAAGACAGACTCAAGAGTCTGCTGGCTTTAACCATGGCTGAAATAATAAAACGTGTTGATCTCATGGAACTGAGGTGGTTCTATTCTGAAAGACACATATTAATGTACTGTTACTGGTGGTAGCTCTTCATATATAAAATATTGCCCTTGAACGTCGTAGCAAATTTCAAAAGGTACACCTGCACCCAGCAGCCCCCCAGCACCTCACCACAGTGGTTCCCCCCTGCTGCTCTGCCGCCGGGAAAGGCGAGGGGGCAGCTCC
>NW_008580923.1:15030-18711 GCF_000691845.1 Merops nubicus | reverse complement strand
AACCAAAATGATTCTACAATTCTGTGATCAGAGATTGGCCCCAGTCAACATTGCCCTGGGGAGACACAAGTGACAGAACCTCTCCAAAAGGTTCCCAGAACAGTGAAGGTGTTTTCTCTGATTCCACAAGCTGGGAAGCTCGAGGGACTTTCTTCCCCAGGGGAAAACAGGTTTCTCCCACCCCAGCCCCCCCAGAGAAGCAGCCACTCACTGCAGTCTGAGCTGTGATGTGGGTACAGCCCACGATTTTAGCTCCAGCCAGAGGCTTCTCCCCTTGGGCTCGTTTCCTGAGAGAAATCAGAGCAGACATGTCTGCAAAAGAAGAGAGGGGGTTTAATGGTGGCTGAGTCTGCAGAGCCCCCACCCACCAGACCTGCTCCCTTTTCTGGGGTCTCACAGCTACATCCAGCCCCACGATTTTTGCTCTAGTTGTCATACAGCCTTGGGAGAAAACTCCTCACCCCTGGCCTGGCAGCTGTGTCCAAAATAGGACCAAAACACCAACGTCATTTGTCACTTGACCACATCAGGAGAGAGGTCTGGGCCAGGCACTGCCCAGGGAAGGCAGCTAAGGACAGTCACCAGCCCTAAGGCAGAACAGTATCAAGGAGAAGCACCTAAAGAAGATGAAAACAGTGCTGCCACATGTCAGGAGAGCTGCTCTGAATGCCTCTGGATTCTCTCCCCCTTCTCCATTTTTGGCAGCCTGTGTCTAAAAGGAGCCCAAAAGCCAAGTTACCCCATCACCCCCCTGGAAAGGGCAACTCTGCTTCCCACAGGCACCAAGGGAAGGGCTGGGACCATCAGTTTTCATGTCTCCAAAGGCTTTCCAAGGTCCTCACCCAGGTTTTTCATCCAAAGCCACCAGAACATTACACCCTGCAAGAGCTCTGCTGCTGTTCAGAAAGAGATGCCCCCCACCGGCTCACGCTGCCTGTCCTGTCCAGCTCTTCCCCACATCAACGGTTGATTTGTGGGGTAAAAGGGGATATTTGGGGCTGCAACGAGAGCTGGGGGAATCACCATGGCTCAGTCTTGGTCTCCAGAGAGCACAAACCCCCAGCCCCAAGCCCCAGGAGCCCCAAGCTCCACTCGTACCTTGCTCGGCGATCTCGATCTCCCGGCGCCCGAACTCAGCCTGCTTGATGTTCTTCACACAGAAATTGCTGCTGCCTTTGGAGTTGGTTTGCTGCTTCTCACGGGGGGACACCTCGTCGTCAGAGCTGTCCGTGTAGGAGGCAGCTAAAGGCAGGAGAGGACCACGTGTTACCTCAGGTCTTGGGATTCTGGAGACCTCCCCCACCCTTCGGGCAGGGTTCAGCTCTGGTTTGGCTTCCCAGCTTTCACCCACGTAGATATGGGTGGCTCAAACTACAAGTCTTCACAGGAAAGCCAATATCCAGAAGGAATTTGGCACTCTTGCTCCCTGAAACAGCCCAGAACTAACTGGGTTATCAACTGGTAATCAACGCCTGAGCTACAGGAACCCCCCGAATTATCCCCTCAATGTCCAAGTAGAGGACAGCAGCACGGAGCATCCCCACGTGTGGTGTGAGTGGCACGTTCAGAGCAGCACCAACACCAAATTTGGGAGAGGACCATGCAGGGGCAAGGAGCTTGGCACCTACCAGAGCTGTAGCTGTCAGTGGAAGACTGGGAGATGGAGCGGGACAGGGACCGACGGCCCGTCTTGGTGGGGAACTTGGTGAACTCCTGCATGTCATCTGCAAACTGGATTTGCTGAGAAGTGCAAAGGAAGAGAAGTGCTGAGTCAGCAAGAGCTCCTCACTGCTCAACAGCTCGTCAGGCTGGGAGGGGGCTTGTGGTCCCCTTCAAACCACCTGAAGTGCTGTAGCCCCAGAAATGAGCGTCACCAAACGCCTCCAGGAACAGATCTGGGGGTTACAGGGGCCCCAAACTGAACCCCCCTCCTCTGCCTGGTCATCTCCAGCACCAGAAAGTTAAAGCAGATTTTACACCCAACACCTGAAGATTAAAAAAAAGGCACCCAGTGAGGCTTGAAACATCCCCTTGAGCCCATCTCAGGCTCCAGGAGGTTCCTCCAAGAAACTCCTGCAACACAAGCCCTGGGGTGTGGTTAGGAAGAGAGCTGGGGGGTGGTGGCCCCAACAGAAAGGGAGCTCTGGTGCTTCCAGGCTCTTCCCCAAGCACAGAGCATCCCACAGGTTAAAACCACGGCACCTCCTTCCAAAAGTGACACAAGAGAGGGGGAAATAACTCATCAAGAGAGAACTTTCAACAAAGAGCAGTTGACTTTGCATTGACTTTCAGTCTCCTCCGCACTGCTGATGTTTCCATTGTAAGAGAAGCCCTCCAACAGCCACCCCTCCTTCCCCTCTTGGCCAGGAGCAACTCAAGGCTCGGGCACCTACCACCAGCTCATCAAATTCAATACCTTGGGCTAAAAAGAGGGGAAAAAACAGCCCAAAACTGCTCAGCTGCTGCACTCATCCTGCACGACCAGCCAGCAAAAAGCCTGTTGCTGCTTCTGCAGGAGAATGATGATGGAGATGAAAGGGAATTGGGAAAAGGGTCAGTGAATCCAGCCTGGATGAGAAAACCCTGACCAAGAGCCCCAGCACAGCCTCTTCCCTCTGATCATGTCCCTGTAGGATTTCATTTTGTCACTTAACAGGGACAAGACAGGGGGTGGGATTAACAAAGCATCCCCCAGACCCAGGAGAGCTCAGGAAGAGTCCTGAGGAAATCAAGATGATGGCAAGAGACAGGCCACAGTGCCCTCAGGAAGGGGTTTTCCATTTCACAACCATCCTGAAAGCTCCTTGAAAGCTCTGATGGTGGAACAGTGCTCAAGGGGAGAAGAATAGATCTAGTTAGTTGAGATGATCCATCCCAGAGAGGAGGAATCTGGATAAGCTGGGTCTGGGGTGTCTGCAGCCCTAGGATGGCTCCTGGAGGAACCCAGCTGATGGGCCAAAAGCAGTGTTGGAATTCTGCTCCAGAGAGGAAAAGGGGACACAAAACCCACAGCTCAGTCCAAGGGAGGACGTGTGGGCTGTGCCAGGCTGCCCAGGGCAGTGGTGGAGTCCCAACCCCTGGAGGGGTTTCCAAGCCGTGGAGATGTGGGGTGAGGGACACGGGGCAGTGGGGACCTGGCAGGGATGGGGGAAGGGTTGGACTCAAGGATCTTAAAGATCTTTTCCAACCAAAACAATTCCCTGATTCTACACGGGGTGATGGAGACGACTCCAACATCCCCTCTAGGAATGGAGGAACACCAGCTCGAGCCCATCACCACACCCAGGCAGGTATCCCACACATTTTGGTGGGTGCCAGGAAAGTTTTTGGCCAACTCCTCCATCACAGCCTGGTATTTGCTTCCCAGAGCAGCTTTCCTAGCAAATGGAATCCCATGGGATTCGGAGGCAAACGGCAGAAATTTGCAGTAGTGGAAGGAAAGGCAACAGAAACTGGAGTTTGTGGGTTTGGTTTGGCAATTGTTTGATGTCGTTTGGTGTGGCAGGAGGACCTGGAGGGCAACCCAAGCTAGAGCACAGAGCAGGTATTAGAGATAAAAGGTGCAGAAGCAATAATAGAAATATAGAAAATGTTCCAACAATGGCTGGAAAAGATGTTTAAGATCATTGAGTCCAACCCTCCCCCAGCACTGCCAGGTCCCCACTGCCCCGTGTCCCTCAC
>NW_008580923.1:12042-14408 GCF_000691845.1 Merops nubicus | reverse complement strand
CAGCCTGGAGCTCTGCAGTGTGTGGCTGTGCTCCAAGGGCAGGACCCAGCCCTTAGCCTTGATGAATCTCATCCCACTGACCTCAGACTATGGATCCATCCTGGCCAGGTCCCTCTGTAGAGCCTCCCACCCTCCAGCAAATCAACTCTCCCACCCAATTTGGGTGTCATCTGCAGACCAGCTGAGGGTGCCTCGATCTCCTCATCCAGACCACTGATGAAGCTGTTGAACAGCAGTGCCCACACTGAGCCCTGGGACACCAATTCTAGCAAAGCAACCCTGGGCAGGTAAGAGCAGGGACCTCGGGGCATGGGGCTGGAGCTGGTGGGCACAGGGGTTTCCCAACCAAGGAATGATATTGCTGGATTCTGTCCAAGGTCTGTTGCTTGGATCAGTCTTTCCTGGAGAGCCTGAGACAGGCTTGTGCCACCTCCCTGCTGGCATATTGCTCATGGGCATTTCCAGAGGGGAGGTGGGAAAGATCAGGGATTTCAGAACAAGATTTCCACCCTTTTGCACCCACCTCATCCCCTGGCAGCTCATCAGAGGGTGGAAATCTGCCCCCTAAAACAGCTGCTGGCATTAAAACAGCTTAAAGTGTTAGCTGAGGAATTTTCTCCATCTCAGCGAAAGGTTTCCAGGGAAGAGGTGAACCCAGGAGGGAAAACCCACATCCCTCAGGCTTTGCTGCTCCAGGGTGAGGGTGGGTGCCTGTCCTGGCTCACAGCACCCAGGACAAGGGGACCCCCAGGCCAGGGCAATTCCCTGCACTGACATGTGCTGCTTGGATGGTTTCATGGAGAAAGGCTCATTCTGGATAAGATGGGAAGGAGAGGGAAGGGAATCATTAAGGTTGGAAAAGAGCTCTAAGATCAAGTCCAACCATCAATCCAACACTCCCATGACCACAAAACCATGTCCCCAAGTGCCACATCTACCCATTTTTTGAACCCACCCAGGGATGGGGACTCCAGCACCTCCCTGGGCAGCCTGCCAGCCTGGCAGCCAAGACCTCAGCACTGTCAGGAAAGAAATTCTTCCTAATATCCAATCTAAAACTCCCCTGGTGCAACTGAAGTTCATTTCCTCTCATCCTATCGCTGGTTACTTGGGAGAAGAGACCAACCCCCACCTCACCCCAACCCCAACCTCCATTTAGGCAGTTGTAGAGAGCCAGAAGTTCTCCCCTCAGCCTCCTCTTCTCTGGGCTGAACCCCCCCCAGGTCTCTCAGCTGCTCCTCACAATCATGTCCCCCAGACCCCTCCCCAGCTTCGTTGTCCTTCTCTGGACCTGCTCCAGCCCCTCAAAGTCCTTCTTCTACTGTGGCACCCAGACCTGACCCCAGTGCTCAAGCTGTGGCCTCCCCAGTGCCAACCTGCGGCTCCTCCTGCTGGTCACACCATTTCTGACCAGGCCAGGGTGCTGGTGGCTTCTTGGCCACCTGGGCACACACTGGCTGATGCTCAGCTGGCTGCCCACCAGCACCCCCAGGTCCCTTTCCACCAGGCACTTCCCAGCCCCTCTGCCCCAAGCCTGGAGCACTGCAGGGGGTTGTTGTGACCCACGGGCAGGACCCGGGTGGGGGGCTGCTCCCCAGCTCCACACCATCCCCACCCCACCAGGACAACGGGGACCTACCAGACACTGCTACCCCCTTCAGAGACCAGCCACGGGTGTTGGGTCAGCTGGAAGGCACAGTTCCACTTTTAAGGAGAAACAGCAGTTGTAGAAAGGGGGGTGGGGAGTGTTTGAATCCGAGGGGAATCAATCAAATCCCCACTCCAGAACCCAAGTGCTGAATTAACCACAGTAATCCCCGCCGAGCTCATCTCAACTCCCCAGCTTAACGAAATCTGCCCTGTCTAAAATTATCAGCAAACATCCCAAAGCAGCTTCTGAAGGGCACCATTTGCACACCCACCCAGGCGGGTGAATTAAGCTGCCAGGAGGAAGAGGAGGGTGCCCAGGGCGGGGTGCTGGGGTCAGATGAAGCCAGCGTGACCGTCGGCAGCCTCACCTTCCTTGGGCAGGGCTCTCCTGAGGTATTAAGGTGATGGAGAAAATCTCCTAATCCCTCAGCTCGTCGTGGGAATCTGAACCAAGGACCCCCCACCCCTGGGGCAAAGGGATGCTGTGGAGACGGCAAAGGGGTGGGGTCAGGGGTGGGGACCCTACAGAAAGCAGGCTCAGGGGTCCCCAGTGTCATCCTGCTGGAAGAGGCTTTGCCAGCCGGGTGCAGCACGAGGGTTTAAAAGCAAGGAAAATGTTTTATTTTTGGCCAAGCAATTTGTGACCGAGGAGGTGAAGCAACAGGGGAGTGATGTCTATGCAGAGAAACAGAGAAAGGGGGGGACTTCCAGTGTCA
>NW_008580923.1:8700-11651 GCF_000691845.1 Merops nubicus | reverse complement strand
CCAGGCTGCCCAGAGAGGTGGTCGCTGCCCCATCCCTGGAACCATCCCAGGGGAGGTTGGCCGGGGCTCTGAGCACCCTGCTCTAGCTGGGGATGTCCCTGCTCAGGGCAGGGGGTTGGACTGGGTGAGCTTTAAAAGGTCCCTTCCCACCCAAACCAGTCTGTGAATCTTACAGGAGGAAATGGAGCCCGGGCTGTGATAGAGCCCTGTGCCAAACAAACAGCTCCTTGCTTGGGGATTTTTGGGGAGATGTCCTGTGGAAAATCACCAGGAGCCAACCCCTCCAGCCAAGCTCTCTCTCAGCAGGCTGAGTGCTGCTGCTCCCATGCCCAGCACATTCCCTCCCCCTGCCCAGCCCCTCGGGGCCATGCCCATTCCCACACGGATCCAGCTGTTCCCAACAAGGGCCCTTCCTTTTCTGCTCCAACCACCCCTCCGGGCACTGGCTCTGCCTGGGCAGGAGGGGTGAGGACATCGTCCTTGCTGATACAGCACCACACCCTGAAAGGGTCAAACGAGGTGCCAGGGAGCCTCAGGCTCTGCCAAGGCAAACACCTTAGAACCAGAGAACCCTTTTGGGTGGAAAACACCTTTCAGCTCCTGGAGTCCAACCCCAGCACTGCCAGGTCCCCACTGCCCCGTGTCCCTCACCCCACATCTCCACAGCTTGGAAACCCCTCCAGGGGTGGGGACTCCACCACTGCCCTGGGCAGCCTGGCACAGCCCTGGGCAACCCTCCAGGGCAAAACATTGTTCCTCAGGGGCACCTGAAACCTCCCCTGGGGCAACTTGAGGCCCTTTCCTCTTGTCCTGTTCCTTGGGAGCAGAGCCCGACCCCCCCCTGGCTCCAGGCTCCTGTCAAGAGCTGTGCAGAGCCAGAAGGTCTCCCCTGAGCCTCCTTTGCTCCAGGATGCATCCCAACACCTCCATGAAGTTAGACAATCATATCTAATGAACTCCTCCCTACTCTATAAGGTACCTGCCCGTGCCTGGGCCCGTGGGCTGGGCAGCCCTGAACCCATCAGCACAGGAGCCCTCAGTAACCTACAAACCTCATTTGTTTAATTATTACACCACAGGAAGAACAAACAGACTCCCGAGCTGGGCTGCTCCCTGCTGACTGATCCAGCAGCTCATGCCTGCCGGGTGTGCCACCCTCCCTGGGTCAGAGCAGCTTTGGGAGCCAAAAAAGTTCCACCCCCCCAGCCTCTGAGCTTAAGAGGGCTCCATAAATCCAACTGGATTTACCTGGGGCATGACTGAGCCAGGCACGTCCCTCTCACACAAGATGACCCCACTTTTCTTTGGAAAACTCTTCCTCCAGGGAGGAAGGTCCAGCTCCATCCCCTGAGTGCATCCCGGGTGGCCTCAGGAAGCAGATGGGGAAGGAGTTTTGGGGAAGCAGCCACCAGCTCTCAGCTGGCCCCAGGGCCACACGCTGACCCCGTTTGCTGAGGTCCAGGGCAAGGACACGTGCTGGGGAGCAGCTCCAGGCTCCCATCTCACCACCACCAGGTTTGCCTCAGCAACTCTCCTTTTATTGTTGGTTTTCATTAAGGCCACGTCCACAATGGGGTAAAAAAAAGGGCCCTACAGGCACTTCTGTGCTGGAGTAACTGGAAGGGGGGAGAAGAGCCCAAATGGCCATCTCCTTCTGCACACAGATGTCCCAAGGCCATAGGGTGCCACCTCAGGGTCTCCCGGCATCACCAAGGGCCCCTAGGACATGTTGCAGGGTCACCAGGTGCCACCTCAGGATCCCCCAAGGGCCCCTAGGACATACCCCAGGGCCAGCAGATCACAGAGTCACAGACTGGTCTGGGTGGGAAGGGACCTTTCAAGGTCATCCAGTCCAACCCCCTGCCCTGAGCAGGGACATCCCCAGCTAGAGCAGGGTGCTCAGAGCCCCGGCCAACCTCCCCTGGGACGGTTCCAGGGATGGGGCAGCGACCCCCTCTCTGGGCAGCCTGGGCCAGGGGCTCACCCCCCTCAGCAGCAACAATTTCTTCCTCCTCTTCACCCTAAATCTCCCTCTTTGAGCTTCAAACCATCCCCCCTTGTCCTGTCACCACCAGATGACCCAAGGTAAGAAGGCAGCAGTGAAGCCCCTAAATCTCTCCAGCCCCCCCAGTTTCCTCCACCACGTCCACAGATGTGACAACACAGCACAGCCACCCGGGGAGAAACGACAAAGCCAGAGCAGAGCACGCCTGGAAAGCAAGAAACTCCCTGTAACCAGCTTCTACCCTCCCAGGAGAAAAGCCTGGAAGGACCTGAGGTCCTGGGACCTTCCCTTTGCCTGCCAAAAGCCAGCAGCAAAGATCAGGACTATTCAGGGCAGGCGGTTGCCCTTATTTCATCTCCTCTCCCAAACAAACACTCTCTGGCAGGGGCTGGGAGGGCACTGCCGGCTGCCCAAGCTGCTCAGGCAGCCCTGACGTGCCCTGTCTTTTAAGTTCATCCTTTCTTTGTCATCCCAGGAAATTCAAGCCGACTGGAAATGCTTTACAGCTCAAACCAAGGCTCGTCCTCCTCACCAGCCCCGCTGGCAGGCGGGACGTGCTCGGCAGCTTGGCCCAGGGCTGAGTTTGGCAGACCTGGAGCTGGGCACCTTCAAAGCCTGAGGGGTTTGGCTGCAGAAAGGACCAGTTTCCCCTCCTGCCACTGGTTTCACATGAGGAGCTGGGTCCAGCCACGCCGACGAGTTCGGGTGTTTTCTAAAGGCCAAGTTGCTTTAATCCACTGGTCTGCAAAAAGGAGTCATCACATTGAGCCAAGGCAGCAGTGATGGAGGGAAGGGGCACCCCAGGGGCTGAGGGCTCTCCAGCCACGCAGCAGAGGAGGGGAAAAACCAAATAAAACAACCAGCGTGAGGCTTTTCTTCTATTTGAAGGTGGAAAGAAAAGACCAGCAGCAGATCTGCTCGTGCCACCTTCCCGGAGAGGAGACGC
>NW_008580923.1:8211-8689 GCF_000691845.1 Merops nubicus | reverse complement strand
GGACCCAGGAGAAAAGAGCCCAACCCCAGCCCCCAGGAGGGTTTGTCCCCATGGGGACAAGGGGCTGGAGCCACCCCCAGCCTGCTCGCCGTGTCCCCAGCGCTGGCCCCGGGGCTGGCAAACGTCCCACAGCACTGGGCACTGCCTTTGTTCTGAGGAGCCGGCGGGCGCTGTCCTCAGGGCCCCTCTGCCCCAGTTCCAGCCTGGGAGAGCCAAGCTGTTCCCACAGGAGAGAGTCTAGACACAGGGCACAGAACCCACCACAGGGCACAGGCACTTCTGGAATCACCAGATCCTTTGGGTTGGAAAAGATCTTTCAGATCATGGAGTGCAACCCTTCCCCAGCACTGCCAGGTCCCCACTGCCCCATGTCCCTCACCCCACATCTCCACGGCTTGGAAAACCCTCCAGGGGTGGGGACTCCACCACTGCCCTGGGCAGCCTGGAACCGCCCTGGGAAAACCTCCAGGGCAAGAAA
>NW_008580923.1:3923-8156 GCF_000691845.1 Merops nubicus | reverse complement strand
CCTTGGGAGCAGAGCCCGACCCCCCCCTGGCTCCAGGCTCCTGTCAGGAGCTGTGCAGAGCCAGAAGGTCTCCCCTGAGCCTCCTTTGCTCCAGGCTCAGCACCCCCAGCTCCCTCAGCTGCTCCTCCCCACACTTGGGCTCTAGACCCTTCCCCAGCAGCTTCGTTGCCCTTCTCTGGCCACGCTCCAGCCCCTCAAGGTCCTTCTGGGAGTGGAGGGGCCCAAAACTGAACTCAGGATCCAACAGGCAGCCTCCCCAGTGCCCATTCCAGGGGTACAATCCCTGCCCTGCTCCTGCTGGCCACATTAGAGCTGATCCAGGCCAGGATGCTGTTGGCCTTCTTGGCTTCCTGGGCACACACTGGCTCATCTTCAGACAAATGTCAACCAACCCCCCAGGTCCTTTTCCATCGGGCACTTTCCAGCTCCTCTGCCCCAAGCCAGGGGTTGTTGTGATCCAAGGGCAGGACCCACCCTTGGCCTTGTTGAGGCCAGCATTTTGGGGTGGAAACTGCAGAGCAGATATGGATGTTTTTAAGTCCCTTTTCTGTGATGTTACCTAGCCCTGGAGGTGTATTCCTGGAGCACATCATCCCATAAGGACTGAAGGAAAGGAGAAATCAGGTACTCAGAGCAGAGAGACTGGGGCATCAGGAGCAGTAAGGCTCCCATCCTGACCTCTCACCATCCTCAACCCCAAACCACTAGGCAAGAGTTTGAGGTGGATTGACTGGCAGAATGACAGAGCTCAGAGGGTTGCAGATGTCCCTGCTCACTGGACTAGATGAGTTTTAAAGGTCCCTTTCCCCCCAGCCCACTCTGATTCTCTGCTCTGTGGCTTGAGGCGTGATCAGCTCTGACTTCAGTGCCCCTTGGACCTGAAGCTCCAGCTTGCAGAGGCTTCACAGGGCAGGTTTTTTCTCCCCAGGGAGGCAGGGACCTGCCTGGCACTCTCCCCGAGCAGGAACCACAGCCAGATCTCTGCCTGGAAACCTTCACACCATTCCTGACCAGGAAATAAAGAGCACTGAGGTCCTGGCAAGGTAACCCAGCCAAGCCCTGATACCAACCTCCATCCCTCACTGCTGGAGAAGGGCTGGTTGGGTAACTCACTGGGAAAAAAAAAAAGAAACCAGTTTCCACGAGTTCAAGAGGAGATTAAGGACTTTCACATGAACCCCAAAGCTTGTCAGAGAGGAGGAAACACCAGGAAAGAAATGGGCCCATTCCAAAGGTTGAGAGGCTGGAAACCACAGCAAGATTTCAGCCATCGTGGGAATCGCCGTAAACGTGAGTGGAAGGAAAAATAAACAGAAGGCAGGATTAACTAAAAAAAAAGTCATTTTGAGTGCCCAGCTGTTAAAGAGTAACTGGGGCTAACTGCTGCCTTCCAAACACCTTGAGGTCGAAGGTTTGCTGCCTCCAACAAGAGCAGAGGGAGAGCTCCCCCAGCAGATAAGGCAGCGCTCCTTGGACTCCAGGAACAGAGGGAAAGGAGGCAAAGGCTTGACCCTGCTGGAACCCAGGATGCTGAAGGGCCCTGAACGTCCCTCACCTTTCACAGAAACCCCAAAGGGCTGCCTGGCAAACAGCACAAAAAGCCACAGGTTCAAAGGCAGCCCAGACACCTCGCTCACAGAGTCATCCCTGCAGCACACAGCAAGTGTTGGGGCAACAGGTCACTGGTATCAGCTGGAGTTCCCCTGTCACAGAATCACAGACAGGTTGGGGTCTGAAGTACCTTCAAAGATCCCCCAGTCCAACCCCCTGCCCTGAGCAGGGACATCCCCAGCTAGAGCAGGGTGCTCAGAGCCCCGGCCAACCTCCCCTGGGATGGTTCCAGGGATGGGGCAGCGACCACCTCTCTGGGCAGCCTGGGCCAGGGGCTCACCACCCTCAGCAGCAACAATTTCTTCCTTCTCTCCAGCCTAAATCTCCCTCTTCTAGTTTCAAACCATCCCCCCTTGTCCTGTCCCACCAGTCCCTGCTCAAACCTCCCTCCCCAGCTTTCTGGCAGGCCCCTGGCAGTCCTGGCAGCCCCCAGCAGGTCTCCCCAGCTGGAGCCTTCTCCTCTCAGCTGCCCCAGCCCAACTCTCTCCTGCTGGGCTCCCAGCAGAGGGGTTCCCCCCTCGGGGCATTGCTGGGGCTCCTCTGGCCCCGCTCCAGCAGGTCCCTGGCTCTGCTGTGCTGAGGACTCCAGAGCTGCCCCAGCACTGCAGGGGGGGCTCCCCAGAGGGGGCAGAGGGGCAGGATCCCCTCCCTGCCCTGCTGCCCGCCCTGCTGGTTGAACTCAATCTTAAGGATCTGTTCCAGCTAGAACAACTCTATGATTCCATTTCATCCCTGGAAAAGTTTGATTTTGATGCATCAGAGGCAAGGCAGGAGAGAAACCTCAGGCTTCAGCTTTGGCCATTCACCACTCAGGAGTCAAGAGGAATCACTGCCAGGATGGGCAAACATCTCTCTCACAGACACCAGCTCCTCATGGCAGAGCCCCCTCCTGCAAACAGGGATGCTCCAGTCCCTTTTAAACTGGTCAGGAGGGACAAGAAGGGACATCCTGGGGATGGTGAGCTCAGGGAATATTTGGAGAAGGGGTTGGTTAGTGCAGGGAGGCTCTGGCTGTGCTGCCTGTGAGAGGCTGATGGCTCCAAGGTCAACAGGGACCAGCCAGATGTTCTCACTCCAAAACATGCCCAGGTTGGACAAGAGCCTCTCCCCACGGTGCAGGAATGTGTGATATTCAGGGCTCCCTGCAGGGAGGTGAAAGGAGAAGAGACAGAAAACAGCAGACACGGGTTGAACCTCACCCCAGGCCATTTGGAAGGAGGAAAGCAAAACATGAATTGCAGCAAGGCAAAGGCCTGAGGAACCTCCTTCCCAGGCTGCTGACCTTCTCCCACCCTGCAGAAGGCTGCAAGGAGCTATTGCCTATGCCCACGCCTTGTAGATAAACCAGGCTGCCCATAAACCCCACCCAAATCACAGCTCCTGAATGATCATCCCCCTGGGCTGGGCACTGGAGAGGCCACACCTCAAATCCTGGGGTCAGTTTTGAGACCCCTCACGCCCAGAAGGACCTTGAGGGGCTGGAGCGTGGCCAGAGAAGGGCAACGGAGCTGCTGGGGAAGGGTCTAGAGCCCAAGTGTGGGGAGGAGCAGCTGAGGGAGCTGGGGGTGCTGAGCCTGGAGCAAAGGAGGCTCAGGGGAGACCTTCTGGCTCTGCACAGCTCCTGACAGGAGCCGGGAGCCAGGGGGGGGTCGGGCTCTGCTCCCAAGGGACAAGGGACAGGACAAGAGGAAAGGGCCTCAAGTTGCCCCAGGGGAGGCTTCAGTTGTCCCTGAGGAACAATTTCTTGCCCTGGCGGGTTGCCCAGGGCTGTGCCAGGCTGCCCAGGGCAGTGGTGGAGTCCCCACCCCTGGAGGGGTTTCCAAGCCGTGGAGATGTGGGGTGAGGGACACGGGGCAGTGGGGACCTGGCAGTGCTGGGGTTGGACTCCATGATCTGAAAGATCTTTTCCAACCTAAACAATTCTGTGATTCTATGAGTCTGAGGCTGCTCCTCTGCCAGGCACAGAGGGTTCCTGCCAGCTGAGGGGAAGCTGTACCCACCTCCGAGGACCGCAGGAGCCTCACCCGAATTACAATGCAGCCTGTTTGACAAGCTGGAACATCATGTCCTCGGCCACCTAAGTTCTTTGGCTGTCACCAACCTGAAGTAAACAGATTCTGCAGCAGCAATAAGCTCGTTACCAAGGCCACCGTATTGATCCCAACGTGTAATTAAAATGCACAGTTCAAGCAGCCCAATGCAACGGGGCAACCAGGGCAACCTCCTCAGGGCATGGACGGCCCCAGCTTCCACACCCCACCTTCCCAGGGGCACAGTGCCCACAAGGAGAGACTGGTCCCTCTCAACACACCCCGTGTGGCAGCTTTCTCTTTGGTCCACCAACCACCACAGCCCAGAGCTGAGTTCCTGCTCCCTGTGCTGAGCGGGAACCACACCGAGATGATGCTCAGCCCAAGGTTAGAAGGGTGCAAACTTGGTGCAGAGCAAATTTAGGGGCTGCTGAGGGTGGTCAAGTCCCTAGGGCTTTGAGAAGAGGCTCCAATGTACCCTGATGAGATGGCAACAAGATGTTCCTCCTTGGTGGGACACCCTGATGTTCCTCCAGCAGCCTCCTCCTTGGTGGGACACCCTGACCCCTCCTTGGTGGGACACCCTGACCTT
>NW_008580923.1:3269-3594 GCF_000691845.1 Merops nubicus | reverse complement strand
CACCTGGACATGCCACCAAGATCCTCCTCCTTGGTGGGACACCCTGACCCCTCCTTGGTGGGACACCCTGACCTTCCTCCAGCAGCCTCCTCCTTGGTGGGACACCCTGACCCCTCCTTGGTGGGACACCCTGACCTTCCTCCAGCAGCCCCCAGCCCCACATTGATCCCACCCATGAGAAAGTGCAGGGTCATGCTCCACACAAGGTCCTCTGCACCCACAGCTCCTCAGGCCCTGGGACAGTCACCTGAAACGTCACCACCATCTGCTGAGGGAGGGTGAGTCAGAGTCCCCAGATAAGCAGGCCCTGATCAAAGGACTCAGC
>NW_008580923.1:0-3256 GCF_000691845.1 Merops nubicus | reverse complement strand
CCCGTACCAAAGGGCTAAGCAGGAAGCACATCAAGCCCTCTGCAAACCCAGACACTCATCCCCAGGAAGCTCCTGGTGATAAAAGACACAGTCGGGCACCAGAAAATCTCTTCAGCCCCATCCCACACCTTGGGATGAGCCACTCACCAGCCCCTCAGAGGTACAACAGGACAAGTTCCTCACCAGCAAAGCCCTGTGTGGAGCCAGTTGGGTGTCTGAAGGATCAGCTCCAACCTGGTCTGGAAAAGCTGCTTTCCAGAGCAAAAAAAAAATCCCATTTTCAACCTTGAGCAGGGAGCAGAGGAACAGGCTCCGTGTGCACGGGCTGGAAAGCCTGGTGAAGATTGTTAGGGTCCCAAAGAAAGTATTGTGGTAGGCTGGTCCCCAGCAGGAGATGATCTTGCATTTTGGGAAAGGCTTAAAGAAAACATGGTGCTTCTGCTGCCAGCAGCCTTCCCACGCTCCAGACCTGGCTGCTCACGTGGGAAGGAGGCTCCCACCCAGCACAGCAGGGCTGGCAGGAGACCCAGCGCTGCTCAGATGAGTGGCCCCCACACCCACACCATCAAAAGATGACAGCAGATGCTTCTGAAGACTGCAGAGGATGAAGATCCAACTCCTCTCTCATCTCCAGAGGCCAGCCATCAGAGCAGAAAGCCAGCCTGCCTCGTGGGACTGCAGGAGGAGGGGGAGAAGCAAAAGCCACGCACCTTGACACCTTGTTTTGAAGTTGGTTTCTGTCCTTCAGACCCCAAGAAGGTCCTTTCCTCCTGCTCTCCAGTTCCATAACTCAATTAAGCACCTTCTGGCCTCGCAGCAGGGCTGGGTCACAAGGATACCCCTCCCCTCTGGACAGCAATGAGACCCTCCAAAAAGCCAAAGTGATGAGAAGGACCCAAAAGGGATTTATAACAGAAATAATCATGATTTTGTCCTTTAATACAGCACCACCAGTGACCTGCCTGCTCCCAGCCCCCCATAAATCATCACCACTCCATAAACCCTTGGTGGTTTGTTCTCACTGTGGGTCAGGGCACGACCAGCTCAGCCTGTGACCATCTAACCACGGCAAGGTGGTGACTTTCTGGGGTTTTCCTGAACCCCACTGAAGGCCAGACCCACCTCCTGCAGTCCCCAAAGAGCAGGAGGAGACGTTGAACTCGTCCCAGCCCAGGCCTCTCGTTGTGAGAAGGAAAAACTGCAGTGAGAGGAGAGAGAGAAATCAAAGGAACAGAGGATTTGGGCAAGGAAGCAAAGGGCTGAGTGTTTAGCATCTGGCTAAACAAGCAGGAGAGGAGGTGGTGGCCACTGCCCTGGACAAGTGCACAAAGGCAGAGGAGGATTTATGAGCAGCTGGTCTAAAGGCTGGAATCAAAGGAAGAGGAAAAACGAGCGACTCCAGGAGCTGCCTCAGTACAAACAAGGACAGTCCCATTCCCCTGACAGACCAAATCAGAGGGTGGTTTATTAGCACCCGGCCTGACAGAGCTGCAGGGACCTGAGATGACTTGGGAGAAGCTTCTTTGAGGGTGCAGAGCCTGGAGCAGCTGCCCAGAGAGGCTGTGGAGTCTCCTGCTCTGGAGAGATCCCAAACCTGCCTGGCTGTGACCCTGGGCACCCTGCTGTGGGTGAGCTGCTGGAGCAGGGTGGGTTGGAGGACATGATCTCCAGAGGTCCCTTCCCACCCCACTGCACATGGATTCAGTGGAAAATGGGGCAGAATAACCCGTGCCTGGGCAGGGGCTGCCTGCTGGGCAGGGAAGCAGCAGACTGCAGCAAGGTCGGGCAGCAGCAGAGCAGCTCCACAGGCTCCAGCAGAACGCCGCAGCAGAGGCAACGCTCTGGAGATGGCATCCAGCCCTTCCCGGGGGACAGCAGCTCCCAGGGGGCTCCATCCCCCTCTTCCCAGCTTTTCCCTGCTCCCACCTGCCACCGCCCCAGTGCCAGGCAGAGGGAAGCCCCAACTGGCTCCCTGTGAAGCTCCAGCGTTCCCCTTGTCGCAGCCTCCGGTGCCAGCGCCCGTGGGGGGTGCCAGCCACTGCCCCACCAGCCTTCCAGGGGGGCACGGGGGTGCCGGGGGGCTCACCCCTCCAGCTGCAAGCTCAGGGCTTTGAGCTTGTTTTCCACTCCAGCTGCACTGCATGAGTAAGCAGATCTGTCTGCAGGGCACCGTCCGTCTGTCTGTCTGTCTGCTGGCACCCAGGTGTGGAGGAGCTCACTGGATGCAGTAACAAGGCTGGGATGGCACTTGGCAAGCCCCACACCCCCACCAGGAGCCCAGCACCGTCTCCTTCCCACTCAGTGGGCACCCACAGCTCAGTTGGGAGCTCCAGGCTCCGCCGGGCGGCCGACGTGGATCTGGGAAGCACCCGCTGCCAAGGGCACCCACAGTCCCCAGGGAGGCCCAGGAGCAGATGCCCAGATGCAGCACTGACAGCACCCAGGGATCTGAAAGAGCACAGCCCACCCTTGAGCTCTGCCATCCCCCATGCCCACATTCACATCACCCAGGTGAGACCCGAGCCCTCACCCTTTCCAAATCCCCCCGCGAGACGAGCGGGAAGCTCAGCATCACTTTCACCAACTCCCCGCCACAGCAGCAGAGCAAAGCTGCCCTTATTTTGCTGACAGCCCCATTCCCCACCAACTGCAGGGAAAAAGGAGCTTTGGTGGAGCCAGGCAACCCCAGCCCCCGGGGGAAAACCACCCCAGGGCTGCAGCCAGGCCGCGGCTCCCCTCACCCCGGCCACGGCGGTGGCTCCCGTTTAAATCCGGGGTTGATCATATTTAAGCTCTTAATCCCTTACCTCCTGCTGTTTCACTTTTTCACCTTAAACGAGTGGCCGACACGAAGAGGAGCCCAAAGACAGCAGTGATGTCCCCAGGGAGGGGAGAGTGGTGACCTCTCAGCACCCTCAGGGCCAGCGTGGCTCCGGAGACGCTCGCCCAGGGCCGAGCTGGGCACCAGTGGGCTCCTCTCAGCTCCTCTGTTGCACACTGGCACTTCTCCCCCGAGTGCCAGCACAAGTTACTGCTCCTCTTGGAGCAGCTCTTCGGCAGTAGGTCACACGGAGGAGACCAAGCCTGGCCACAGTCCCACCCTGCCCAGCTCCAAACGCCTCACGCAAAACGCGTCGGCAAAGCCCAAGGAGCCCAAAAACCCAGGGAGGGAGGGAGGGAACTGCTGCTGCTGCACCACGGGCCCCACACCTCCAGGCTGGGGAAGCACAGAATTGTTTGGGCTGGAAGAGATCTT
>NW_008580922.1:0-3762 GCF_000691845.1 Merops nubicus | reverse complement strand
GCTGGAACGGGGGGATGGTCTCTGAGGATGGAGGGCTGCCGAGAGGACATGGGATCCTCCTGGATCTCTCAGGCTGGCCAAGGTGGTGTGAAGGGCTTTTAACCAGGAGTGATAAGCTGAGGGGAGACCTTATCACTCTCTACAACGTCTTGAAAGGACGCTGTAGAGAGGTGGGCACTGGTCTCTTCTCACAAGTAACTAATGATAGAAGAAGAGAGAATAGTCTCAAGCTGCTCCAGGGGAGGTTTAGACCAGACATTAGGAAAAAAAAAACTTTTCACTGAAGGGGTTGTCAGGCACTGGGACAGGCTGCCCAGGGAGGTAGTTGAGTCACCATCCCTGGATGTGTTTAAAAGCCACCTAGATGTGGTGCTTGGGGATATGGCTTAGAGGTGGGTTTGGCAGAGTAGGATTAATGGTTGGATTTAATAGTCTTAGAGATCTTCTCAACCAAAGTGATTCTATGATGAAGGAGGTGGCAAGGAGGAAGAGAAGATCAACAAATAAGTGCAGAGGTAGTGGACCAGGTTTGTAAGCAAAGGATGCAGGGTGATGTGTGCAGGAGACACCTTGGAAACAACAGAGAAGGGTGGAAAGAGCCCCACCTGTAACATAAGCATGTACATGCTGAAAGGATGGCACATGGGGGAGGCTCCCATACCCTTTATGGGGAATGGGCACAAGTGGGGTCCCCTCTGGAGTGCCTACCTGCATCATAAGGAACAAGAAGGACTACTGTCCCACTGCAATCACAGACAAGTGGTGGGGTAGCTCACATGACTGGAGTGTTGTAATGGGGAGGTACAGGCTCTGAAGAAGGACAGGCTGGGATGGTGAGGAAGGAAGAGTTGCCCTTTACGGGAGAGGCTACAGCAGGGATGCACAGAGCTCTGACTGAGGATGGGTGATGACCCAGCTGAGAACCTTCTTCAAACAACTGGAAGAAGCCTCAATTTTGCAGGTCTTTGTCCTCATGGGGGATGTTAACGACACTGTTATCTGCTGAAGGGACAGTAGAGTGGGGCAAAGGCAATCCAGGAAGTTTCTGGAGTGCTTTGATGATGAATTCCTGACATAGGTGATTGAGCCGCTGATGAAGAAAGATGATCTGCTGGATCTCCTACTTACAAACAAGGCAGAACTGTTCATGGATGTGAAGGTAAGCTGCAGCCTTGGCAACAGTGACCATGAGAAGGTTGAGCTCAAGATCCTACAAGGAGGCAGTAGGGCAGAATCACAAGCCTGGCCTTCAGAAGAGCAGACTTTGGCCTGTTTGGAAGAATCACAGAATCACAGAATGGTTGAGATTGGAAGAGACCTCTGGAGGTCATCTCATCCAAGGCCTTTGCTGAAGCAGGGCCACCTAGAGCCAGTTTCTCTAGACCATATCTAGACAGCTTTTGAGTGTCTTCAAAGATGGAGGCTCCAGGATATCTCTAGGCAATCTGTGCCCATGCTTGGTGATACTCACAGCAACAAAGTGTTTCCTGATGTTCAGACAGAGGTTTCTGTGTTTCAGTTTGTGCCCATTGCCTCTTGTCCTGTCACCAGGCAACTGTGAAAAGAGCCTCATTCTTTGTCCTTTAGCTTTTCCTCACAGAAGAGAAGCTATAGTCCCTTATTTATCTCTGTGGCCCTTTGATGGGCTGTCTCCAGTATGTCCATGTCTCCTCTGTACTGAAGAGCACAGAACTGGACACAGTACTCTAGATGTGGCCTCACCAGAACTGAATAGAGGGCAAGGACTTCCCTCAACCTGCCGGCAATGCTTTCCCCAATGCACCCCAGGAGATTATTAAACTTCTTTGCTGCAAGGGCCATATGCTGGTGTCCAACCTGGTGTCCACCGGGACTCACAGGTCTTTTTCTGTCAAGCTGCTTTCCAGCTGGTGGTCCGCAGCACACACTGGTGGGCAAAGTTGTCCACCAACAGGGCACAAACCAAAATATTGTAAATTATGTTTAAACATCCTATTTTTTT
Source organism: Merops nubicus (assembly GCF_000691845.1). Taxonomy (NCBI): domain Eukaryota; kingdom Metazoa; phylum Chordata; class Aves; order Coraciiformes; family Meropidae; genus Merops; species Merops nubicus. Next base: position 1,781 of record NW_008580922.1, on the reverse strand, counting down.
TTTTTTAAATTTTATTTTTGTACTTTGAAGGTGATCAATTACTACAACAGGTTTCCCAGAGAGTCTATGGAGTCTCCATTCTGTTTCGATACTAAAAACATGCCTGGATATGGCCTTTAACAATCTGCTGTACTTGACCCTTCCCTGATGGGGGACTAGGTGATCTCCAGAGGTGCCTTCCAACTTCTGTGATACTGCGTTTCTGTGGCACTCAGCAGTTTTCATACCCCAAGTAAATTACCACAATGAATAAACAAGAAAGGGAGAAATAAAGCAGCCAGTATGAGTGCAACACTGCACAAGTACAATCAATATTCATCAAACAGAAAAAGCAAAAAATCAATAAGGTAAAAATTAAAGAGTAAAAGAAAAAGAAATCTTCTCTTTCAATACACAGGCACAACTGATCTCTAGACCATGGAGACTTGCTCGTTCTGTACATGCTTTCAGCTAACTGAGCCCCAAACACAGCGAGGAGAGTCCAGGCTGCAGGGACAATCATTTTATAGTTGTTAGGTGAGTTGCTTTAAAAATCTGACATCGTTCCATATAGTAGCTTTCCCTTTATGCATGTAATGTGCACCCAACATATATATGGAAACACATATCTGTATATATAGACATACACACATATATATACACATTCCTTGCTGGGAAATGTAAATATATCCTCAGGGCTAACAATAGTTATTAATAAATTGCCATTGCTCTCTCTAGGAGCACAAACATCTAGGAAATCTGCAAGAAATAGCTAAGACAGATATTTTAATGCGAGTATGTAGTTCATAGAGGCTCTCATTACACATTTTTATTAAGACAAATAATCCTGATAAAGTTCAGGTCTTGTCTTTTCCACAAAATGAATTTCATTTTTCCCATGTGTTTTTGTAAGGAGGTTAGACACAGGGAAGTTTCACACAGAAAAGAGAGATAGCATGGGGCTCCCTTTGTCCATGGTTCTGGTGCTCTTCCAGCTGCGTCTAGGACTGTGACAGAGTAAAAATATGGTGGGTGATGTGGAGCTCCCTTCATCCACTGTTGAGAGGATCCTCCAGCCACCAGTAGAACCATAATGTGGTACAGAATGGAGCTATATGTGTTTCTTTAAGCTTAGGCTGATGTCCTTGTACAAGTTGTAACTCTCCAGATGAGTGGTAGAAGAGGGAGAGGACCAGAATGTGCCCTGATCTGGTTGTGTCTCTGTCTGGGGCTGTGTCTGTCAAGGACAGGATAATCAACAAACGGAGCAGTCACCCTCTGTTGCCATGGGCAGTCAATTCCTCCCTGCCTGGGGCTCTCCCAGCCTCACACCTGGGCTGTCCAACTCACATCTCCCTTACATCCAGGAGACACCCATCCTAGGCCAATTGTGTCACCAGTCTCACTGTAACAGGGGCCATTACCAACGTTTTGTCCACTGTGACATGGCTAACTCATTGCTAGGGTTGGTACCAGGGGCTTAAGTGAGGCCCAGCCCTCTGCAACACGGGGGAAAGAATGTGGAGCTGTCTCTGCCCATGGCTGTGGGGAGCTTCCAGCTCCCTGTAAGACCATGATAGAGTGCTATCGTGTCTGTCCTGTAGAGTACTGGTAACTCTCTGGCTGAGTGGCAGAGGAAGGAGGAGAGGAGCATGCTGTGGTTTGGTCACACCCCTGTCTGGCTGTCCTTCTGCAATATGCATGAGAGGAAACGGAGGAGCAGCCATCATCCACCACCACAGGCAGCCCCCGCCCTCACTGCCCTCTCCTCTCAGCCTAATGAGGTGCAACAAGAATAAGTG
>NW_008580921.1:135093-152542 GCF_000691845.1 Merops nubicus | reverse complement strand
TGCCCCGGCAGACCCGGCTCTGGGCACCGGGAGCCCCGTGTGCCTGCGCCTTAAAGTCGGGCTGACCTTTGTCAGGAGTTTCCCGCGTAGGGCAGCAGCCGGCCCTTCTCCGGCACGTAAAGTGATGCTGGAACTGGGCTCTAATCGCCTTCTGGGGGCAAGAGCGTTATTAGGGTAACGTGTGCATCGGGCATCATATGTTGGATCGGGGCGGGAGGAGTAATTTCCACTGCCAGCTCTTCGTTCTAAACGTGTAGCGATACGGTTAAGAGCGCTCGGATGTTTTTTTTTTTTAAAAAAAAAAAAATCGATGGATTTAGATCTTAATGGGTTTGGAGTCTGATACAGCTTTTTTGTTTAATACCTTGCTGCACGCTGTCGGAGTGGGAAGTCAGCTAGCGAATTCTGAAATTCATGCTTGCATTCGTGAACTGAATCTTCAGTCAGAGCTGTTGTTTGTTCCTGGAGAAAATGAAGGCAAAGAGCTAGGTTCCCTCAGCGGCTCCTGGGGAACCTGGCACTTCTCCCGTTAACTTAGAGGTGATCAATCTTCATTGGGATCAGGCAGACCATCACGGAAAACACACAGCCTGTTTGTCTCTATTATTGGGGGCTTTGTTGCATCATGGGCTGGAGAAATTCCAGTCTGGACTTTTGTCCAACAGATTTGCGATCAGATGGGGATAAGTTGATGACATTTCCAACCCAGAGCCGTGAAATAGCGTAATTGCCTTGTGACTTTTGAGGAAACTGAGTCTGTGAAATAGAAAAAAAAACAAACCAAAACGTATGAGGCAGTGGGGAATAAGGACTGAGAGGAAGACAGAGGGAGAAAGAAGAGAAAAAGTGGAAAACTGAGGACAGGGAAGGACAAAAGGAAATCTGGACTCTGTCTTTTCATCAACAAGGTTATTGTGCTGTGTACAATAAAATGCAATCATCCCATATTGTTCGTCTTGCCAGACCAAAGCTGACATCTTTTTTTTTTTCTTCCCCTCTTTACATTTGAGGTTACGATGACAGAGAAAACGATCTCTTTCTCTGCGACACCAATACCTGTAAATTTGATGGGGAGTGTTTAAGGATTGGAGACAGTGTGACTTGTGTCTGTCAGTTCAAGGTAAGAAGATTGATATTTCACTCTCTAATTCACTAATGAGAATACAAATCAAGGATCTCCCTTTATAACCTATCACTCGGCAATTTATTTCTCTACGTGCAGAGGAGTGAGAGGGAAAACCTGGCAGCGTGTTTAAAAGCTGGCAGGAGAACCAACTGGTGTCAAGAAGACATAAGTTTCTCTGGGAAAATGCAGATGCTGTGGCTTTAAATGTCCCTTTGGGTCTGCGGTTCCAGGTTGTGCATTTCTGATTTTTCGTCTCTGCCCTTTTAACAAGGATTTAGAGCCCTTTCTAAATTCATTTCTGATACAGATCATGGCTTATTGTATTCGGAGTTCTGATCTAGTTAAAGAAATGGATCTGTAATGTGCTTATGCAATATTTCAGGAAGGGCTGCGTAGTGACAATGCTTCTGCCTGTGTATCTGCCCGGCTGATCAGATTAAAGAGCAAATCCCTCTGTTCCAAAATCATGAACTTCCTTAAGGTTTTATGAAGTTTTAGGGGGGCTGTTACTGAGTTGTAGAGAGGTTTCCTGCTATTTCTTCTCTCTCCCTCTTGTAGCTACATCCCAACCTCAGGCGTTCTCAAAGTCAGATGATTTCATTATCGAGGATTCCATTTAATATGTTTTAGCCAACTCACAAACCAGCTGTGCTTTACATAATGACCTGAATAAAAACTCAAAAAATTAAAGGAGTTCTGAGCGTGCACTAGCACATGTTGTATGTATGTTTATGCCTCTGTGGTTTCTTGCATTTTAATGTGGATCTGTGGAGTTGTGGAACTTGTGAAGCTGATTTGAATGTTTATAGTAGACCGGGTCAAAGAGTGCATAGTTGAAGACCATGCACATCTGTAATGATTAATTTATTACCAAGCTTTGATAGACTATTCGCTTTGAAGCAAGACAAGTATTGTTTGTATTTCTAGAGCCAAATGTGTCTTCAGAGAAAAACCCCAAGTGATAACTTCCTTCGTTTAAAGCAGAGAAGGAATTTTCTGCTGTAAGAACAAGACAGTTGTTTGCTGAAGTGCTTGTGTTTCCCATGGTGGGACAAATTTCATACTGATCATGGGGTTTTTTTATTCTGTTTCTAGCTTGCATATAGTCAAAAATTCAGTGTGAGAATGATGGTTTGAGCATTTGCCTTGGCTCAGTATGTGCAGTGACTTTGAAGGGTTGGTCTGTTTTCTCTTTCTAAGAAAAATCTGTAACATAGTGAAACATCTGTGACTTGTCCCACTGCCTGGTGGTGAGCTAAGGCAGAAGTTGTGCCATGAGTATTGAGGAGTTAGAGCAGCCACAGGGAGTGCTTGGATCTTGTCTTGGGTCCCACTTTGGTGTTGCCTTTTGGCATAAAGCCGTGGACTCGTAGCCTAGAAGGAGAAGACTCTGATGTTGCTGTCGACAGGGAGGAAGGCACTGGGAGTGCCGTTTTCCCGAGGCAGGAGGCTGGTCCCTGGTGATTCAGGGTAAATGAAGCTAAGAAAACCTCTCTGGGCTGTGTTGCCTCCTCTCTGAGAGGTGAATGCAGAATGTATGCTGAGTTGAGCAGTTCTGTAGGGGCCAGTTGAAACAGATTTAAGGAAATCAGATAATTGGTATTATGAGTATGTAAATGAGATGAAAGGAATGAGTTGGGCAACTCGGGGCACGATCACAAGTAAGTGGGCTGAAATCAGCAGTGGTCTTTGGCCCTGTAAACACTGAGAGCTCTGTGTCTTGGTTTTGGCCCTCCGTGGAGCTGCAGGGCTGACAGTGACCTTGGAGGGCAGATTACCTGTGGCTGATCCTGTGCCGGCGCTGTGAAGGGCGACGCGGTGCCGGGGGCTCCTCTCGTCAAACACGTCCGCTTTGATACAGGCAGAGCTTGGGGGGATGTTAGCTGCTCTTGTAACATCAGTGGACAATGTGACAAGCCAGAAAGATACGCCACTGGAGTAGGAAATTAATTTCTGGAGTGGTGTCTGAGGCTGGCTTAGCCGGCCAGGTAATTTATCTCACAAGTAAGGGGGTCCTCCATCAAAATTCAGGTCCCCCGTTTTGGTGACAGCTCTCTGGGGTGATAGTGAGCAAATCAATAGCAGACTCCTCATCACTATAATTACTTTTTATGTTTTCTCCAGAATTTGCCAGGGGCTTTAACTGCAGCTTGAGAGAATAGACAAGGATGGAAAGCTAATTTTGCCTCTATACCGTTGAGAAGTCCTGGGCTGGCCAGCCTGTGTCTTGAGGGGCTGGGGAAGGCAGAAGTGGGGAGCAACGCTGCTGCGACCTTGGTTTAGGTTTTTTCAAACCAGAAACAGGGATGCATTTGAGTTAAAATTGTTTTTATTTGAAAGGGTGAACACGACCAGATTTCTGTGGAACACCTGAAGGAGATTCATACTGCTTGACTCTCTTGTCATACTCTACTGCAAAATGATAGTCCATTCACTGACTCCCCACGACGAGGCATGTATTGCACTGGAAAACGGTGTCCTGCTCCCATCAGGACAGGCAGAGCCAGCCCCTGCTTGGGGCAAGCCCAGACCTTGGTGCCAGCAGGGAGGGGAAGGCGCTGGGCTAGTGCTGACTCCAGCTGTGGAGCCAAGCATCAGGGAGAAGCCCCACCACCAACTCCTCCCTCCCTGCACAAAGCAAACTCAACGGCCCCACCAGAAGGTGAGGAGCTGTGCCAGCAGGCATGTGGTCAGAGACACGGCTTGCTGGGGTCTGGACCCCAGTCTGCCCAAAACCATAGGTCTGGCAGCCTGGGTCCTCTTCCCTCTTAGATTTCATGAACAGATCAAAAAAATATACCAGAATGTTTCTGTCAGCATTTTGTGTCTTTTGGATGTCGAATTTCATGTGGGAGGAAGGAGTCCTGTTTCCATGTGTGTTGAATCCCTCACATGCTTCAGTGTTTGTGGAGCTAGAATATCACCTGGTCAGCTTGCAGCTTTATGTTGTATTTTCAGGATATATATTGGTGCCACTTGGTCCAAGGCATAGGTGGTGTTTTGGGAGTGGTTAATCCATGAGGCTGGGAGGAGGTCAGACTTTTGACAGTGTTACCAAGAGGAGGAGTTAAGCAAGTTACCCTTTTCTTTCCAAAAGAAACATGCTTTCAGTTACCAGCACTGACCCCAGTGCTTGCAAAGCTGGTTTGTCCCTGGCTGTGATAGCGGGCGCTGGAGGCTGCTGGTGCTGGGGAAGGCAGCTTTGGCTGAGGCTTGGCTGAATTGGGTGCATCCGTTTCCCTGCTTCAGCTGTGTTTCCAAAATGGGCATGTATAAGAGATAAGTGGACAGTGTGGCACCAGTGCTGCTGGGTTTAGTGGGAGCTCTGACATGGAATTTCCAGAGCGCTTCATCAGTCCTCACTTGAGAGTTGTCGAATCATTCCCACGTGTAGGGCTTGGTTGGTGAGCCCTAAACTAATGCCAAAAATGTGTCGCTAAACTGAGAGAACAGACAGACAACATCTATCACTACAGTACTAGCAACAAGTATGTTACATTGGCCTAGAGCTGTGAGTACTGGATTCAGTGTGGTCAAGTGCAGGAGTCTAGCTCTAGTGGGTCAGGGGTAACCTGGTGACTAACATCACAACCTTCTCATCGTTGACCTTGTTTTCTTTCCTGAGTAACTTCCACTATGGTTTCCTAGTGGCTTTCAGAGCCATCCCAGCTCAAAGCCAAGGCAAGATTCATGTGGAAGATGTCACTTGCTTTGTTCTTTATGGCTCCTGCCATTTCCATCCAAATACTAGTTGTCCCAAGGCAGTGGTGGGAAGAAGGGGCAAAAGATGAAGAAAGACATCTTTGACCAGCACAGTCTGAGAGAGAAAAGGCTGCATCACCCGTGCTTGTACCTCTGCTGGCTGAAGCCAAGCTTGAGTGTGGCAGGTGCCACAGGGGAGATGGGGAAACTTCTGCCAGGAGAGTTAATCCTTCCTGGACCTTGGTGTCTCTCAAATGCCTTTTAAAATTGCCAAGCTTTGGAAGAAGTTCCAGACTAGCTCACAGCAGCCCTGTCTTTCATTTCTGCAGACCATGATTTTACTCTTGATGCTGTATGGTCTCAGTGTAGGGCCCTCTGGCCTTTCAGATTTGCAGCTGAGTCAATGTAAAAGATCTTCCCTTCTTCTGGGTAAAAACAGCAGGGACTTTGCCTGTGCGTTTGTTGGGAACAGGATCCAACATAGTTTCTGCATGTAACAGACCTTAAGAATTACTTTGGGCCAAATTCTGCACAGGTTGTTCTGGCAAATAGTCCCATGGGTGGCCCACAGGTTGTGTGTCTAAAGCAACCATGATTTGATCCTTTAAAAAATTTGCATGACTGTGTTAATGGTCCTGGTTAAGCATTCCAGATCAGGCTCCAGCAATTGCTGTTGAGCTTCTGGATGAACTTGGCATTTTCTGCTTGAAATGTTGCTCAGATTTGGAACATAATGATGAAAAATAGCATAGGAACACGTTTTAAGCAACTGTTTAAAAGCTCTGCATGGACAAGCCTTTTGTTAGGAGTGGAAAGAGCAGATTTCTACTGTTGTAGCTGCTGGTTCCCTCTCTTGTTCAAGGCAAAAGAGAGCGCTGGGGGTAGTCAGCAGCTTGGGAAGATTTAAGAGAATACAATGCATAAGGAAAATGTCATTTGATTTGGCCCAATCAAAATGTCACTCTGACCAACTATGAATAATTTCTTGGCAGTTGCTCTGTGTGGAGGCCTGCAATTAATGCAATCTATGTGATTGTTTGTGTTAATCACTTCTGTCGTCGTTCACTTTGGAGCGTATTTGATGTTTATATCCCTGGAATTTCAGTTCTACGTTTTACATTGTGCCTGACGAGCACACCTCAGCCACTTCGTGGCATAATAAACCCAAATAGGAAGTATGAGTTCTTTTTAATTTTTACTTGCATTTAAGCATAGGTGAGCATTTGTAAATAATAATTGTGATCATTCCATTTGTTATAATTAAACAATGAGACATACCAGGAGTGTGGTAATCACGAGATAATAATTTCCCTGGTATAATTACCATGTACAGGGTATATCCAAGAATTTCTAAGCCTCCGAGCATGATTATCTTATGATAACTGCACCCGGTAGGTTGCCCAATTTTCAATATAAAATTAAGATATTTTTATTAAAATTAACAGGAGAGGGTAATGCTCTCTTTCAGTGGTGGAGGGAGCAGAGCAGGTAGTTTGCAGAGCTGAGCAGGAGTCTTAAGCCGAAGGTGGAGTGTGTGGGGTGAGTAAATTTGGCACTCTGGAGTGCTGGCCGAGCTGGCCACCGGCCACCACAGGGAGAGCTTGGACCTTGCTGGAGCATCCAGGCCACAGCTCTGCAGAAGGAAGGGTGGGTTTTGACCGCAGGTCTCTCAGAAATTTCCCTCTGTGCCATCAGCTGTAATCCTGGGTAGACGTTCAGAGTTGCGCGCCCAGGGGTGGCCGCTTGTTCGTGCGCAGGGGCCGTGTCTGTGGGGGAGGTGGGGCCGAGCAGGAGGAGGGGAGAAGCCCTTGCTTCCAATTTGTCTGGAGCCGCCCAATGGAGCGGGGCGCCCCCCAGGGGGCCCCGGGGGAGCCGCTACTGCGGATGCGAAGAGCCTTCGCCTTGCCCGCGCTCCTTCCCGGGCTGCCCCCCTCTCCTCCCCACAGGGAGAGGCCTCGCTGGGGGCCCTTGCCGGGCACTTGCACCATTCACCTTTTCCTTAAGTTGTTCAAGCCTTGCTTATGCTCCTCTGCCTTTTGCCTTGTTAAAAATCCACCCCTCCCTTTTCCCTGGCAAAGGTGAAGAGGCAGCTCAGCATTCCCTCCCCGCTGTCGTCCTGGGCTCTCAGTGCCAGAGGGGAGCTGGGGGGGGCACAGACGGGGCCGCGGCAGCGCTCGGTGACTGACGCCGCTGCTCCCTGTCCGCTCCCGCAGTGTAACAATGACTACGTGCCCGTCTGCGGCTCCAACGGGGACACCTACCAGAACGAGTGCTACCTGAAGCAGGCTGCCTGCAAGCAGCAGAGCGAAATCCTCCTCGTCTCCGAAGGCTCCTGCGCCACCGGTAGGTACCACGCGCCCCAGGCCGCCCCCGGACCTCGCCGTGTCCCGGAATAGGACAACCCGTGGGTGGCAAAAGCCCTTTGGATCCCTCTGTGAAGTCATTATGGGTTAATTCTTTGCAGTCACAGGCATGAGAAGTTGCTGCCATCCTTCCCTTTTAAGTGACCGACTCTAGTACAGGCTCCTTGACACCACTTTGAGGAGCGCAGTACACAAGTTGATTTCCTTTTTTAATACAAATCTTGTGCTCCTGATCATCCTGTGCACTGCATCCACTTCCGAGATGTCACAAGAAGTAACTGGAAGCAGATTAAACGAGCAGATGTCTGATAAGTGGGCATCTGGATTACCACAAACCTCCCCATAATCTGGAGAACCGGAACTGGAGCATTATTGCCTGTGATCCAGTTTCTTAGGTTTCTCCATGTACATGTAGGGCCAGATTCCCAGCTGGTAGGATTCAACAGACCACTGGTTGTCATGAGCCTTCCCAGTTTATACCAGCTGAAGATTTGGCCCAAAACACACTTAAACAAGTCTGTGCAACAGAGTTTGGTTTTTTTTCTGGACCTGTTGGAAGAATTTATTAAAGAGCATATGTGAAAACTGACTGGCATTTGAGACACCTCTGCTTAACTCTGAGCATCGTGAGCTGTTTGTGTCTCTGCTTTTATGAAACAGCTGGAAAGGTGAATGAGCAGCATCAGTCAGGAAAACTGAGTTGCTTCTGTGCAGGAGTACTTGATGTTTTTCTTTTGTGCTCAGTATCTGTTAGAGGTGGGCAGTGAAGTTAACTTTAAAAGAGCAGGAGGAGTAAGTCTTTGTTCTTGAGAGAGTTCTTTAAACTTAAAGCAGAATTTTTTCTTGGCTGAGGATGGAGGAGTCAATAAAAAGTGCATTAGGCAAACTTTTGGCAATGCTGTAATTTTGTGTTTCATACACCTGAGAGAAAATAAACTTCTTTCCCTGGATATGTTGTTCTTTGAAGCTGTTACCTGACAATTTTCAAGAGGAGTATACTGCAGTTGTTTTTTGTCTATAAATTGGTATTAAATGGAGCTTAAGCTGACAAAGCCTATTGTGGCGTAGGATTTGTTCAACTTGGTAAATTCTCTCAGCACAGCAACTGGTCCTTCTTTGTTCAAACTTTTTGATTAAAGGGATAATTTTAGTGCATTGCTCCATCTTTTCTTACAGTTGCTTACCTACTGGCAGTGGCCATGTTGGAAGCATTCTCTCTGAAACATTGATTTCAGAAACAGAGGAGAAAAAAAAAGGAAAAAAAAAAAAGAAAAAAAAGAAAAAGAAAACCCAAAAAAGAAAAAAAGCCCGTTTTTCTTCAGGTCTTGATCATTTGGCTTTTTCCTTCTTCCAAGGAGATGGCTCAGTGGAGAAGGGAGCAGCCATGTACCTCAGGTTTTCCCTGTGGGATGGGGTAGAGAGAGGGTGTGCAGGACCCCCAGGACAGACCTGAGACCTGGGCTGCTGGGAGGTCCAGCAGTGAGCCGCCCTCCTGGCTACGACCACAACAGGTCTGGGCATTGAAGGGTAGGAGCAGGAGGAGAGACACAGGTCCTTTTCCTTCAAAGAGCCAGAGGATGTGGTGGCTCATTGTGGGAGGCAGGTGACAGCAGGGTTTCATTTCTTTCTCTGTGCTGGGGAGACCTGGCACACCTGGAGAAGCAGCGTGCTTCCCAGAGCCATGAGGGCATTGCCATGCAGAGACCTTTCTTTCCTCAGTAGCTCATTTGGGAAAGAGCATGAGGAGCAAAGATCAGATGAGGAAAATGCAGGATATGGTCACTGGGAAAACAGCATCATCTTCTGTTCTCTTTTCCAGCCGCCTTTTGCACCTGTCCTGCACAGCCTTGCTGTATAAACCCACCATTTTAAGCCTTTCTTGTGACAGATTTTTTTAAATGGCGGTTTTCCTTTTTTCCTTTTTTTTAACTTTGAGCAATAACAGCATACACAAGCCCGTTTGGATCAACCAGATCTTACTGTCAGTAAATTAGATCTAACAGTTCATAGGGTAATTGGATCCCAAAGCAGCCTTTCAAAACTCCTTCTTTTAATCTTGACGCTGATGAGTGGATAACCTCTCCATTAAGGGGGAGGATGAGACGACAATCTCCTTCCCTTCTCTGCAGAAGAAACTCCTCTGAGGAATTATTTTTGGTACCCCTACATGTGTATGCATTTCTGTGCTTTGCCTTGCTTAGAAAGTTTCAGGACGAAGCTTCAGGCTTGGCAATTTCGTGATGCTGCACTTCCTAAACTTGTGACTCTTGTCATTCCAGCCAAGAAAGGACAAAGCAGAGGAAAAATAAAGATAAAGCGCTCCCATTTTGAAACTCAGCAACACCATTGAGAAAAATAGCATTTTAATAATTTGTCTAAAGACTTTGTAAAATAATAATTTAAATGGTTTATTCCAACTACTTACGATCTGATATCACTGTTTTGTAAAGATAGTGGCATGAATTTCCAATTCTCCTGGCCTCGACCAAAAGGGTTTAAAAAATTCTCTTTGATGGTGAGGGTTTAGTAGTGGCCAAGTGAAGTAACTTTGCAGAACTGTTGGGAACAAAGCTTTATCAGCCTCAGTACAACAGAACAAGGCAGAGGCTTATGAGGACGTTGCAGCACTCCAGGGCTTACGTTATTTCAGTCTGATAGGGAGACTTTAAAGAAAAAGAATTGAGACATGAGAAAGATGGCTTGAGTGAACTACGTTGGGATTAGATCTCTATAATTTACCCAGGGATGACATCAAACGTAGGGTGCACTGTAATACACTGAACTGAACAGTCTGGCTTTGCATACTTACAGGACAGCACATGAATATAAATTTCTTTCTGTTCTTTTCTCAGATGCTGGCTCAGGATCTGGGGATGGAGGTAAGAACCATCTTTTAATATCTCTGTGCTTGCGTGTACACACGTTGTCCTTCACAATTTCAGGTTGAAAATGGATGTGCTTTGCAGTTTAGTTGTTATGCTGCTTGTTGTCTTTTGTTTAGCTTTTTCTCTCTCTGGAAAAAAAAAGTTGTGTTTTGCATCTTAGTCAAGCTGGAACCTAATAATGATGTGCTGTTTTCTAGGGAAATTCAGAAAGCTGTGTTGCTTCTAATAGGACTTGGAATTATTCATAGGTTGTGCTAGGAGCTCTATCTCCATCTACTGTTACAGTTGCACTCATTTGTTTTATGTTTAGAGCAATATTTCTTTTGCTTTTAAAATGTGAAGCAAACCCTTGACTCCTCCTCACTGGAGGATTGAAGCCAAATATTTTGTGGTAACAGAGAGCATTCTTTGAAAGATATGAAGAAATGTCACAGGGAGAGAACAATGTTTTTATAAGAGCAGCAGCAGCAAAAATGAACGTGGAAGCAGTCCAAACTGTTTGCTGCATACAGGGGATACTGTAAAATGCAGGCAAACTTGCATTTCAGTTTGGCGTTGGGTGTGGTTGTGGTGTGGTTTTTTTTGTTTGTTTTTGTTTGTTTGTTTGTTTGTTTTATTTCTTAGCTGTAATCTTGATGGATTTGCTTGTTTAACACTGGTCCTGGGGTTTGTGACCAATCTTTCTTGGCTATATGAGTGTTGAGTCTGAATAGTGCCCTGCCTCAGGGCAGGGAGTGTGACTTTTGGGAGCTACTTGTATGGTGGGGCTGATGGGTCAGGCTTCTCCAGGGACTGGGAGGGCCAGGGCTAGTTTGGGTGGCTATGGAGGGTTGTCCTTAGGGGTTACCCTCACTTCTGCCCAAGCACCCCAAGTAACCTCCAGGAGCCCCATGGCGAGGGAAGGGCAAGGTCAGCATCAGGCTGGGGCAGCCAGCAGGAGCTGGGGCAGCTTTCTGCATGCAGCACAGGCAGCAGGCCTGGGCTCTTAACCAGTGTTTATGGCTGAACCTGGCTGGATTCAGGTTTTTCCAATACAGTCCAGTCATTTGCAAAACATCACCCAGTGTTCATGTAGTTTTGGTAACCAGCATGGCAGAGAGCACAACGTGTAGGTAAAGTATTATTTTTACCTGTGAAGTAGTCAAGAACATGAACATGTGGAAGTGACTTAATTTTCCAGTATTGGACTTGGGCTGTTTTCTGGAAATCAGGTCATGTTAACATGCTTCAGATCTGCCTCTCCAAAAACCACAATCTAAATATCACTATTTGTTTTCAAAAGATTTGTCCAATTATTCCTATTTTGCTTCAGTGTCCTTTTAAATTGTCTTTTTAAACCATTACATGAGAAAAATTCCTTATTCAGTGCTTAACAGAAAGCTACATTTTAGTTTGTATTTGTGATAGGGTTTTCGTGCATATGGTCAATAGATCAGCTTCCAGATAAAGTTGTGCAAAATTCATCATGTATGTCCCCAGGAAAACAGATAAGATATCCAGTTTGATTTGTAACTGGGGAGGTGGGGAATCAAACTTAACCACTTTCTAAAAGTAAATCCATGCTCAAAAAGCATAGGAATTTAAAAGCATGATTTGCAAACAGTTTCATTTTAAAAGCTGAGTCTGACAGAAGACAAGCAGAACAGGACCTTGGGGACTGACTGGGCAGGTAGTAAGGAGGCAGATTTGTGAAGGAGACAGAACCAAGTTGGTGCATGTGTTTAAAGGTCTACAAAGCTGCCTTGTATTATTCAAGATTTAGTAGGCAGCTACGGCTGTTCTTAAAGTACAAAAGTATATTTATGTGCCCTAAGCAGCTAAATCCAGCCAAGTAAATGTTGTCACTACATCACTCTTTACTAGACACCGTCTTGTTGTAAAAGCTGTAATAAATTTTGGATGTCATCACAGTAAGTCTTGTAAAATCCACTCCAACAATAATGAGTGGGATGTTTTCCTATGAGAAGCCTGAGGTCTTAGGCAATCTTGTGTGGTTTTGGGGTTTATCAAAGTTTTCCTTTCTTATGCTTCTTCACGGAGGCTGGGTTAACAAACTACTCGCCAATGCAGCATCACTTTTTGCTAAAGTACAGCCAAAGGAACCCTCCCAGCTGCCTAAAGCAGCAGAATGGGGCCCTGCTGGATGCTGTAGGTGTCAGAGGTGCTGGGTACATCTGCAGCAAGGTACCTGAGATGTCTTGGATGCTGGGGGCCCTTAGGAACAGCCGTTCTCTTGCTGATTTGCCCCGTTTCTTGTTGCCACCAGGACACAGGCTGGTGCAATGCTTTGGCATTCCTCTTTGCTCTGTGTTACATCTAAATACGTCATGTTTTTCAGAGCTGGCAGACTTTCTGGCAAGGTCCAGGTTTGTGTGACTTGCAGGCTGGTTGAGGAAGGTTCCTTGCAGCCAGGGAGCCCCAGGCTGGGAGCCCTGAGGGACTGCCGTGGGCATGGGCAGGCTGAGCAGTGCCTCCTGGGCATGGATTAGGAGGCTCTGGTTAGAAAGCCAAGGAGTGGAAGGGCTTGAATGCACCTCTACGGGCTGACCCTTCAGTCTGAACTGGTGAGGACTGTCCTTAGCAGCAGAAATCTCTGCCTCTCGGCCCTTGCAGGTGGAAAAGGATGTTGCTTCTTACTAGAACCCCTCCATACTGTTATGATGGGTTCCCTTAGTGGCTTTGTATATCCCTTTGAGATGAGGGAACCAGCTGTTCAACAGAGGTGTATCTCATGTTTGGATTGCTTTGGTCTGTCAAGGCACACATCTAATAGGAGATTAATTCAAATTGTGAACACGTAAGAGGACATCGTGTTTTTTTCTGGTTCTTGGAACGTGGCACGTTTCTTGCTTTGAGGTGATTTCCCCCATGACTGATACCAGTTCAGGTCTCATTACTGCTTCTCCCTCAGTGGAGCTCTTGTCAAGAGAAATCATAACTGGTTAAGGGTTCAGAAATTGCTGGGAAGGTGTTGGTGCAACAGACAGATTCGCACACGCACATTGTGTGGTCACACCAGCCTTATTTTCTCGGGAAACTGGACAGAGCAGGAACAGGATAGCCAGAGGCTGTGTTTTGCCTGGCACATTTCTTTTCTGTGCATTCCTACCTGGCTTTGCAGAGAAGTCTCCTCAATTTATTATTTAGGATTTGGGGTTTTCTGCTTTCCTGTCAGGGATGCTGGGATCAGAGAGGTCCCAGTTCTTAGCACTTTAATGATCTTGAGGGCTTTCCAGAGGTGATTTAATCCTTCTTTATGCAGCAATAGCATATAAAAGTCCCCTTATTTCTAAAGTGATGGGGGATTCTTAATCTCATTTGATTACTGAGCCTTCAGCATGCACTTTTGGGGATATCCAGTAAGTGGGTAAGAACAGTAGGTGTCCAAGTCTCTTACTGCAGAAGACATTTTTCCCTGTAAATGAAGACTAAAAATGCAGAATCAAGAGCCGTTTCTGTGTTTTGATTGCAGAAGCTGGGAGTATGGTGTGGAATTATTTAAAAACCCATATCCCAGAAAGATACTAATCAATGGCAGAAAAAATGAATGTGAGAGAGTTTATACAGAGAGTAATTTAAAGCGATTCCATTCATTTTCATCTGCGCCGTTCTCTAGACAACTGGGTTTTTTTAGAAGGCAATGATTCATGTTGTGGTCTTGAGCAGCTTTATAATGAATTCTTGCTCGTTTCCTAGCTTCCTTCAAACAGCGACAAACTCAAGATGCAGTATTTCATTAGAGCTCTTAATGTGCTAAGAACATCTCTCCCTGGCTGCTTTTTCACACTGAACACTTCTCTCCCCTCCCTGCCTTGTCTGTGTTCCTAGCCCTGTTGGTGGGCTTGCACTCGCAGTCTGATGGATTTGCTGTGGGTGGCTGTGGTGCTAGATGTTTCTGTGATCCCCAGCATGGCACTGCATGAGCACCAATGTTGAATTAGGTGGAGAGCTTCATTTGATTTCCATTGAAGTCCTGCTGACATCAGTGGGAGTTGCACGGGGCCTCTGGGAACTCAGATCTTATCCTAGTTTGATTTTTACATTAATTCTTTACGATCGAGACTAAAGCAGAAAGAAAAAGCAAGTCATAGCCCATCAATATCATCATCACCATTTATTTTGCAAGAGCACCTAGAGGTGCTAATTATAACATTAGGACTCTAGTGTGGTACACCCTGATACTGTGAGGCCCTTCTTCACAGTGAGGGAGAGAATAAAACCTGTGAAGCAAGAGTCTGGATATCTAAGTCAAGTACAGGCTGGAAGTTGCATCCACATCAGTGGTGAATTGGGAATAACAGATGTAATTTCAGAGTCAAACCAGTGCTGTGTCCTTTGAACCACACTTTGTGTCAGCAGACCCATGTGTACTCCAGAAAGAACCAGTGAGAATGCTGTTCTTAAAGTTATTCCTAATTTGTTATACACCCCTGGGAATCAACCTTGCAAGCCATCTTCTTTTCCCTCTCTGTCTGTCTCTCGTCTTGTGTGTGTATTTTAAGGATGAGAGTGGCTTGTTTGTTTGTTCATTCTTTGAATTTATCCCGTCCATCTCATCCAGAAAAATTGAAGCCCTGCAGCCCTTTGTAGGTGCCAACATGTAGATTTAATGATAGATTTGGAATTCCAGTCTACCTTTCCTGTTGGCTTAGAGATATGCAAGCAAACACACACATATAAATCTGTGTGGAGCAGCAGTCATCTTGAAACACTAACCTAGAGAAAACAGGAAGGAAAATAGAAACACTTTGAAACCTAAATTATTTTTTAAGGCAAACTGTAATGCAGCACGTGTATCATCTTCTCTGTAATCGACAGGTAAATGACTGCTTTGACCCCACTGCATTTGTACTTGTCTCTGTGCTGGGTTCGTACGACTAACTTGAATTCAGCAGCTCTGGTGCTTTTCCACCAATATCCCTTTCTGCTTTATTACAGGGTTGATTGATGGGCAGGGCTATGCAGAACACAATGAATATTGCTGTAAACGCTGTCCTAGCAATAACACTTGAGCCAAAATACGCTGTAAAACCTGCCTTGTATATTGGTTTGAAAGAAGCAGTGTATAAAATGGAATGCAGATAAACACACACATACACACGTTCTCAATATATGGGAAAGCACTGGGAGTGTTCTAGGTTAACCTCTCAAGGAAAGGGGATCCATATTTTGAGCTACAGATCCTGTCCTTTCTTTGCCTGGGTGTAACAGGTGATACAGTCTTCTTCTATGTGAATTTAGAATATCTGCTGACCCCACGTGCTATCATCAACTTCAATAAGGCAATTATAAAGCTTCTTCTATTCTAATTTAATTTTGGAGCAATAATTTAGAGCAGCATTAGAAAGTAGAGAATCAACCCTAAGCAACGTGCACTGACTGGGTAAATACCTCTGGAGGGAACGTTTAAATCTTAAATGAATGACCTGACTGTGGATGGTCAAATATATGTCTCCTTTGTTAAACAGGTTTTTACCTTGTTAACCTCAGTATGGCACTGAGCCCAAACCAATAAGCTCTTTGAAAGGCTGGGTTTATTAGCTCAGGCTCTCCACTGTCCTAACATGATTACATGACTTCTAGTTCAGGGCTGATGCACATCTGACCTGTGTGAGAGTTAGGTCAGGAAAAGGCAGTTAATGTCTCCTCGTGGCCTTTAAAAATTATGAAAAGATGAAGTTCCTATGTTTCTGTTGACTAGATGAGAAGCATGTGGGCATTTGTGAGTGCTGAACTTTTTCAGGCACCTGCCATGGGCATTTTGTGTGAGGTAGGATGCATTAGGGGTTTTTAAAGTCCTGGGAAGGTCTGGAATATGGACAGGAATACCAGCTTTTGGATTCCTCTCAGGCTCTCATTTGAGCTGAGTACTGAACTAATCGACCTTGCCTGACTGAGATGTTCCAGCAAATCCTCACAGCTCCTATGAACATAAAGGTCTGTAGGCTTATCTGTAAAGTACCATTCTGGGAGATACTGGTTTTGGATTTAGTTTCCTGTGTTCTGCTTCTGTTTGGCTCGCTGCTTCTGAAGTTAGAATACAAAAAATCCAGTGAAAAGCAATGAGGTTTATCCCTGTGCTTGCTTTGTTATTAATGGACCTAAGTCCTTGCTGTGTTCTTGGTGTGAATGCACAGATCCAATCAAACAAGACTATCAGCACAGAAATACCACAGGAAACAGCTGACCCAGAGTGAATGATTTGTGGCCCATTTTTAGCCCTTCCTGTGAAACCAGTGAAAATGAATAGAAGGAGCCTTAAGGGTCCATGGACTTTTTTAGGTGAGAAGTAGGAGTGATGTCCATTCATAGCTTCTTTCCTAAATTATGCAGTCCTTTATGGGTTTTGTTTTTTTTTTTTTTTACTTAAGCAGTTCAGAGTTACACAAGGAGATCATAAACTGAAGGTGCTCACCTACATCAAAAAAATATGGAAGATGCTTTGGTTTTGCTTTCAAAGTCATAATTGCCTGTCCACTTCAAAATGGAGCAAAAAAAATCTAAAAATATGCTGTTTAATCATGTGCAATCTGAAAATCCACAAATAGCTCAAACCATCAAACCAGAAAACAAATCCTGTGATACTCCAGCAAACAGATTAAAAAGGGGGCATCTGATCACAAATACTCATTTATTGGTCTGTTAATATAAACACAGGAAGGGAGGGACGTAGTGGACTAGGTCTGTCTGCTACATCTCAGTAAACCTAGATTCATTTTCCCCGTGACAGCTGTGGAATCACTGGAGGATAGCCATAGTGACAGTGAGAGGTGAACCTAGCCCACTGTTTCACTTTCCTATGCAGGAAGTTCTTCCACAGGGAAGAAAAATGCTTCTCAAGCTTTCAGATGTCTCTGTCACACTTACTACGAACACCTTACTTCGTGGGGTAAGAGGATGTGTCAAAGCATATGCTTAATTTTTATTGCATGTTTAAATCCGTTGACTTTTTGAAGTTTTCTTCTGAATGTGGAGCACAACTGGGGCCTGAGGCAGCCTTGGAATGACCAGAACTTCTTCTGATGCTTGTGTATCTCTTTGGTCCTATATTCTGTGGTTTTTGACTGAAGAAGCTGATTCACTGTGCGCTTGCTTTGAACAGTTTTTGGCGTGACATAGGATTTTGCTAGATGCTCTCGTGAGATCTTAAAGAGGACAAATGGGCTGAAAACTGCCAAGTCTCTCTCAAGGTTCACGTACTTGATTTTCTTTAACTCTTACATTTCAGACCTCAGCTGCGTTTGGTAAATTGAATATATTCTGCACTGGATGTTCAAATTCCCTTTTGTCTAAGAGGCTTTCTTTCCTCTCAGAGACTGGGAAATCAAAGCCGAAATTTTGCCTGCTGTCTTTGAAGTCAACAGGAGTTTAAC